>NW_026623852.1:242456-259040 GCF_030028575.1 Malurus melanocephalus | reverse complement strand
CCCCTGTTTTGGGGCAGTCCTGGTGCTCAGATCCCCCTGTTTTGGGGCACATCACCCAGTCCCAAATTCCCATCCCAGACTGTACAGAAGAGCCCCAGGACAGATCTGAACCACGCAATTAAACCATGTAAAGAGTTTCAAATGAAGATGGTGTTAATGCACAAAATAATCTCAAATCACATCTTAAACCCATCTGCAGCTGGACAAACACAGGCTGAGCACTGTGAGCTGGGTGTAAAAACCTGACAGTGACTGCACCAAAGGCAGGATGAGCCCACTGAGGGCTTTTTTTTGTTCATTCATTATTTTCACATATAGAAAAAAATCACAGATAACCACAATTATTTAAAATAAAGAGTTTGTTTTCCTTGAACTGGTTAAAAACATATTCTTAAAACAATCTGCATAAATACTTCAGCACAGCAGATAGAAATGAAGGTGGCTGCAGGATGCCACRGAGTAAAAATACACAGATGAGGCTGCAAAAATAGCAAATAACCATGAAATGCATGAATCAGTGATGACTTCGTGAAATTCCACTGTATGAGGTGAATATTTTGCTCTGCAAAAAAAAAGGATTGCAAACTGCTGCAAAAAAATCTCCAAAACCACTGCAATATATATGTCAAAAAMTAAATTACTCTGAAGTTTGCTGCCCTGCCCTTTTTTAAAGAATCCCATAAATCAGCAATTTCCTCACTTCCACTGAAACACTCATTAAAATCAAGGAAGGAGAACATTTTCTGTGAAAATTTGCCCTGGCCTCAGAGAGTTGCAGGATTTCAGAGAGCACCTGGCAGTGCAGATCAGAACCCAGAAAAGCCATAAGGGAAAGCAGAGGAGCTGCTCTCACATGGGAAGGGGATCAGATCCACCTCAGGGTTTAAGGAAAAACCCCAGTGAACTTCTGCTTAGGRCTGTGAAGGTTAATGAGCACAGAAAAAGGGATGGAAATGCCTCAYGGTGCCTTTGTAGGACTGGAATCTTTGCCTGTGTTATCTGTAGAGATGTCCCTAATGCCACCACCAGAATGTTCCCGTCACCTTTTCCTTTCTTGACCTACTTTGCATTCCTCTCTGGCTCCTCTCCGACTCTCACAATTAAGTTTATTCCTGTCTATCATCCCATTCATTTGCAAAAATCTGCAAAATGTCACAAGTCAAAGAAATGGAAAAGCACGAACTCAAAGGAGAGGGATGAAATCGATGCCTCTGTGTCAAAAGTCAAGTTGCCTGTTTCAAAAAGCACTCTGCTGGATTTCACGCTTTGAAAGCAGCCATGGCTCTGGCTCAGATATGATCTGATATCTGCACTGCTGAAACAGCACAAAAAGGAGAATGTGGAACTTTCAGTGCTTGTGCTGGGGGCTCAGGATCTGCTGGGACCACGGCAGAGCTGCCAGGGTTTGAGATATGAAAACTGCTCCTGTGAAATGCCCCTTTAAAAAAGCTGAGTGCTGAGCATGAGAGGGAAAAAAAGCATCAGAGGGGAGGAAAAGCCAAGGCTGGGCAAAGGCACAGAGCCCTGGCAGCCCCAGCAGCTCCAGAGCTGGGCTTGTACACAGAGCACACATGGATGACCAAACTGGGGTTTCACACAGCTCAAAGATCTGATCAAATTGGGGTTTCACACAGCTCAAAGATCTGACCAAATTGGGGTTTCACACAGCTCAAAGATCTGACCAAATTGGGGTTTCACACAGCTCAAAGATCTGTCCAAACTGGGGTTTCACAAAGCTCAAAGATCTGACCAAACTGGGGTTTCACACAGCACACACTGCTCACCCTGGCTGACCCAAAGGGGATTTATTTCACACTGCTCACACAGCTCACACTGCATACACTGCTGACCCAAATGGGATTTATTTCACACTGCTCACACCACAGACACTTTGCAAAGCACAGGTGAGCCACAGCACCTGGAGTGAATCCCAACTCTCAGCAAGGACACGGCTGATCCAACACCAAGGGAAAGCATCCAGCCCAAATGCAGCTGAAGATATGCCATAACAGCTGCTGGAGAAGCAGAATCAGTATTCTGGCACACCATTAACACATTACCATGGCCATTTCACAGGAGATTTAGCCCCAGCTGGTTAAAAAACTAAACAGAAGAAACAGTTTTGTTTCTACCAAGACTTCTTTTATTTGTACTGTACCCACTTAATGAATCATGAATTTTAATTTAGTCTGACACGTGGATATATTTTTAGATTTGATTTTTGCATCTTTTGTACACAACTCAATTACTGAGCTAGGAACGTGTTAGAGTGCTAAACCATGAACATTAAGAATGCCTTTTTCATGTAAACTGTCACAGCACGTGAGCAAAAGTTCATCTGAAGGCAGATGACACCAGCACAGAAAAYTGAAGATGCAAAGATAACTTTAAATAAAAGATCTGCCAGCTCTTTAAGCTTTACTGATAGAGGTATTTGCCAAAATGAATATTTTAATGGCAAGATTTCCATGGTTTTTGTGTCTGTCTGCTGCACACACAGGTGAGGCAGATCAATCTTTGTGCAGCACAGAGCACTTGGACAACACCAGGGTATTAGGAAGTTACCCAGAAATGACTGAAGTACTCTGATCATAAAAATCCAGCAGCAGTGGCAGCCAAGGGCTTGCCTGGAAAGTAATAAGCATCAGGTGGAAGACAGACTTTTGGAGAATTCATCACTCTTTTCCACACTGCCTTGGTTCCTTCACAGGAAAGGGAAGATGGACAATATTGGAATCATTTACCAAGCTCCTTTGTCCTTTTCCCATGTTATTCATTTTAAGGTGAATAACGGCCTAGTAAATGACGAATAAATGTGCTCTGGACACACCCACATGTTACAGAAACTGCTGGAGAGCTTAAAACCAGGCTTTAAGGAGGATAAGGGTAAAACTTCATTGTATTCCAATGAATTGGTTTAAAATCTGAAGAATAWTCTAAGAGAAAACCAAAATAAGCAGCTCCTAAATATTGAAGTGGTCACAGTGAGATGGCCTCATTAGCCAAATAAACAGCAATGGTCATCCCAAAGTACACGGGGGAGATACAGGTGTGGGAATATCTTTAAAACTCTCATTTARCTCTTACCATTATTACACCATTAATATTGTTGTGTAATTAATAGTTCAGTTTGCATTGCAGTATGATGAGGATTAACTAAACGATCCCCAGTGTCTGATTTGCCTGAAGGTATGGCCATAAAATATCCTTTAATTTGTGCAGTGTGAGAATCATCCCCAGCACTCAGAGCTGCCCYTTCCACACCGACCCTGCTGGACCCTGGGTGCTCCCACAATTTCTGAGCTTGTGGGGAGCATTTCTGTGCAGCCAGCAGGGAYCAGGCAGCCTTACAGAGGTGGGCTGGGAACATTGCAGGATTTAATTATGCAAAATCCACACTTCAGACTCATGGATGAGCTGTSTCATAATGAGTGTCTCTCCTTGGCYAACCCCACCAGGCTGGGATGCTCTGGGAAGAGAATTCACCAGTTTTTTTAGCTTTAAACTTTTTTTAACAGTTTTATCCRTTGCCAAAGATGGGTTTTGGTTTCACTGGCTGAGCCACCTCCTCTGGAGCAATCAGAGCAGCCCAACATTGCAGAGCAATGAGGAGCAGCGACACAAACCRTGCCMGTGCCARCTGAAGGGATGCAAATYYCCAGCCCAACATCCATAAAACATCTCAAAAAAAATGAACAGAAACCTCCAACAGCTTGTGAGGCTTTCAATTTCTTCAAACCAAAACAACAGGGGCAGAGAGAAGCTGAGAATTTCACATAAACTGCATTGTTTGGGGTCAGGTTCTCTGGGGTCGAGCTACAGGAAGGCAGTGCCATCTCTCAGCCTCATTTCCTGCTGACACTAAGAAGGAGCCGTGACAGATGACTCCTCTGCACTATCCGTTTACCCCAGTTTTACAGCAGAGATCAGGAAATTTATTGGATTTTGCCAGGAAAAGAGACAGCACGCAATAACCCTTGTCTAGGAGGGATAAATAACGCGCTGAGCGGAGGGAGAAAAGCTCCTCATCTGTTAATTGTAAGGAAAAGTGTAAAATCAATAAATATAAATAAATATCACAAACCAGGCAAAGCAGTTTCACATTTCCCTTCAGGTGTGAGCAATGCAAGAGTGCCCATATTTTAGGAGGAGGTCACTGTTGTCATTTTGCACGTTCTGCTGTCGCTCCTCTCCCCATTTTCAGCGTGTGGCTGTTTAATCCATGCACTGACAGCTTTTTCTGCTGTCAGCGGGAGAATTCACAAACCCTGGGGTATTCCTGGATCCCCAGCAGGTGACAGAGCCCCGGGTATTTCCTTTGGTTCAGGTTTTACAGAGAACTGCTCCGTGTTTCAGGCTGGGCACAGCGGGGAGGAATAAAACAGCAATGCCTCAACTCTTATCAAAACTCTGTTCAAAACACCCAGAGCAGTGACAGTGGCTCCTTTCAATGTCCCCAAACACCCAATGGCACTGCTCCTTTCAATGTCCCCAAATACCCAGAGCAGTGACAGTGGCACTGCTGCTCCCTGTCACTGTCCCCAAACACCCAGAGCAGTGACAGTGGCTCCTCTCAGTGTCCCCAAACACCCAGAGCAGTGACAGTGGCACTGCTCCTCCCTCTCAGTGTCCCCAAACACCCAGAGCAGTGACAGTGGCACTGCTGCTCCCTTCACTGTCCCCAAACACCCAGAGCAGTGACAGTGGCTCCTCTCAGTGTCCCCAAACACCCAGAGCAGTGACAGTGGCACTGCTCCTCCCTCTCAGTGTCCCCAAACACCCAGAGCAGTGACAGTGGCACTGCTGCTCCCTTCACTGTCCCCAAACACCCAGAGCAGTGACAGTGGCTCCTGTCACTGTCCCAAACACCCAGAGCAGTGACAGTGGCACTGCTCCTCCCTCTCAGTGTCCCCAAACACCCAGTGCTGAGCTCTCCAGAGCAGGGAGGACAGAAATGTGCAGAATTTCCCATCAGAGCCCCAGATTTCTCCCAGCACACACAGAATGTGCCCACTCAGGGCCACTTCAGCCACACATTTCCATTAAAACCTCACAAAAGCTCCTGCAGTTSTGGACAGGCAGAAAAACAGCACAGAGCTCCCACTGAGAATATGTACACAATCATTAAATGTTGTTTCTCTAACCAAAAAAATGTTCAAATGTTTTAATCCAATGCATCTCATATAGTTAATTACCTGACAAGGAATTCTGATACTGCCCCAAGAGAAGAAGAAACAGAATGYTCTAAATAAAAGATGAGTTTAAATRGGGTGGAAATCACAACTTTCTTTACATGTAAAAGATGYTTCCTTCACTAGGATTTATCTGAGGGAAGTGGGAAATTGTATAAATTCTAAATTAAGCACCAGARGCTATTCGCACTGTCTTTTAAATAAAATTAAACACCCACTCAGAGCCTTGGCAAACCAATAAATGKTACAAGYSAACAGAGTGAAGTATTTTTTRAGAGCTTTGTGTCTGAGCTACACAGACAAAAGGGGTTTAGTTGGGTTTTGGGGGGAGAGGACCAACATTTTCCTATTCTGAAATGAGAATTTTTAAAAAAGAATTTAACCAGGAGAGGTTTTCCATTTGAATGTGCCCCACGTGCACCAACATTTACCATTTAAATTAAATCAGTGAAAATTGGCTGTGTGATTGGAGCCACCCCGAGCTGGGCACACACATTTTTCCAGGTTTCCATTCCATTTCCATTTCCATTTCCAAGTTGGGCTAAGCACAAAAATCAAAGTGACTGCACTGCCATTGATCATTTACATGTGCCATGCCAGAATTGAGCAGAAAGAGAACATTCAAACCATTCCCTTTCCTCAATCATTCTGGAGTGTAAAGCTGACCAAAGATAAACCCAGYGAATTTAACAATACTGCTAATTATTCTCTTTGAAATGGGAAAATTTCTGCAGACACAATAGTCTGCAAAACTTAATATGTTAATTCCTGTTAACTGAGAGGTGCCATGAAATAATTCCTTTGACCCAGTCCTATTATTAAATTAATTACATGTATAATTTCTATTRAAGGGAATCAGGGAAGAATAAACAGATGCAATATAAATATGCTAACAAAGCAAAAGCTCTTAAAAAAATAGCTGTAATTTTTCAGCCTCTGAGAAATAAAGAATCACTGTCCAAAGTGCTGCCTGCAAAACGTGGTGCCTAAATTTAAGGCAGAACTTGATGTCAGTCTATTACAGGGTCAAAGAAATGCAGCACAGGATCCMTGACAGACAGAAATTCTTGTTGCTAAATTATTCTGCAAGTGAAGAATCATTTTCTGGTTTGACTGCWGGGAACAAAAACACCGAGCAGGGCAAAGCAGAGCATTGCTGAGTGTCCCACACACAACACCACGAGATAAACTCTGCACTGGCTGCTCAGATACATCCCCAGACACCAAAAAATTTGTATTTTTGGTGGTGCCAGCGCCTACAGCACAAAATGCCCTCTCATTTCAAGATTCCAACATTTCCTAAATCAAAATTCAGCTGTCATAATTTGTTAAAATTCGTATTTCCTTATGTTGCAAACCAACCTCTCATCCACTTGTCTAAATTAAGATGCCCCTCACTTAAACACCTTCTCCAGATAACAAGCACCAGCAATTTTTGTTAGGTGCTGRTTTTGCTTTGTTTCAGACCTTTCCCATCTGTTCAGTTGTTTTCTGACAGAGGAAATTTCAAGGCAGACAGTGGCACTGAACTGAATACATTTTTGCATTTCATGTGTGGTTTTTTTCCTTTGTGCCTTCCCCAAATTATGTATTTGTTTAGCTATGATCCTAAAGGTGGAAAGAGGGCAGTGCCTTTTTCCTTTAATAATACTCAAAAAGTACTTTAATAAAGAAATCTTGTTATGGTTATTTCATTGGCAAAACTCCATCCCAAAGCAATAAGATCCAAGGTCCTAATCCTCGTTCAAGCAAATTCCCAGGCCAGGAGACCTTCAGCCTTTATTTCTCTTTTCCCCCYGTGTTTGTTCAATAAATGAGGGCTCCAAAGGCAGCGAGGGACACCAATAACAGCAGAATTGGCTGCACAAACCTCTCCCCCACTGCCTTTTTCAATTCTGCTGCTCTGATTCTTTCCTTTCTCAGTTTACTCAATCTATAGACACCTTTGGCCTTCAGCAGCAGATCCATACTTGTAAAAAATTAAAATATACAAGTATTGTCCATGATTGGCTACTGAGGGTTCAATAAACTTTCCTCAGCAAAAGCACCAAGAACAGCCAGAAAGTTCTGCTCTATTTTAATTGTCATCCCCATAGAAATCATCTKACAGAAGCAAACTGTCTGTTTACCTGTCAGTCCCCCCTGAACTACGATCATTTGAGATGGAAACATTCAATCAGATATTTTTCAATCCCAGAACTCACAAAGTTGGCTTTGRGATGTCAGCAATAGGCTGTTTCCACATTTGTTGGAACAAAACAAACTGCAATGTCTAATTCTATCCTGCTGCCCTTTGTGCCTTTGCCCAGAAGGTGATTTTCCCCCAATAACATTTTTTCAGCAATGTTTTCCTCTCCTCCCCATGGCTGAAGAACAGCMCTGGACCCAATTTCCAGCAAACACAGCCATGTTTTGGGAACATTCTCACGTAGGTTTCTTGCTCTTTCCTCCCCAAAGCAAGCTTGGCAAAGCTTTCTTTACAGACATCTTAATCACATGGAATGTCTCCATTCCTGCTGGGTCTTTTTTCGTTTAGTTTTTATGATCCTCTAAAAGAATTGGAATGTTCACACATAAAACAAGGATTCCTCGTTGCCAGGCTGGGTCTGATCCTTCCTGGCTCATGCACTCTGGAAGAAATTTGACAAAGGCACAGACAATACACATCCAGATCTATTCCAGTCACCTGCTAAAAATACTACAGGAAACCTACTTTAAATCTCATTTACAAAACATTTTGCAAAGCACTGGTGCCAAAAGCCTTATCATTCAGCTGGGCATGTTGACACCCACCAGCATTTTAACCAGAGCTACTTTTGATCTCTGCCTTTCAACCTAACATTGAAAATATTTTATACTCCCACCTCTTTCAGCATGCTCAGTCTCCATGGAGACTACAGGACCATCACCACTTTTTTCTCTATTTTTTTTTTTTTAATTAACACCACGGCCACATGTCACTTGAGTGCAAATGCAGTGAAATTTTCATGGGCTTCCCACTCCATTTCAGKGGGATGATGGGGCAGTGAACCTTGAACAGGGCTGGCTGAGAAGGGTGGAAAAGCAAAGGTAAAACCCCAAGGGAAGGCTCCAGTGCAACCCAACAGTGCAGGACTCTCAGACAGAATGATGCCCACCAAAATCCCATATCTGTTATTTACAAGCCTTCTGTCCAAGATTTTCCTAAGTTTTTATGGTCACGAAACATGAAATGCTCAATGCTCAGTGCCACTGTCCCCGGTGCTCATGTGACAAACCAAACCATGGAATTCTCCCCTCTTGTCTGAGGTCACCCCAAGGTGACACTGCTGGCAGCCCCATGGGTTCAGTGACCCCTGTGCCCTCCCCACCCTGCAGCTCCTCCCTCCTCTGCACCCCCTGGCACTGCCCAGGGGCTGTTTTGGGATCACAGCCTTTCAGCAGTTGTTTCCTGCCCCTTTTTGGGGATCACAGCCTTTCAGCAGTTGTTCCTGCCCCTTTGGGTGCCAAATCAGCTGCCTCTGGACACAGCAGAGCGGGAGGGGCAGGAGGTGGTGCCCCCTGAGTGGGCACAACCACTGTCACTGCTGAGAGAGACACGGAACAGGAAAGTGCCAGCCCTGCTTCAAACCTGAGGAACCCAACTCTGGATTTATATGGGGTCTGTCCACATTGTGGGCATTCCAAACCTGCACCTGAGCAACACAATTCTGGATTTATATAGGGTCTGTCCACATTGTGGGCACTGCACAACCAACATCTCACCCAACTCTAAACACAGCAACACCTAAACACAGCAACACTTATTCTGGTAAATGAATACAGAAAATGAGAACGGCTCAGCCAATGTCCCCTTTTCTCCACTGGGGATAATTCCATTCAGCAGACTTTGCCAGCAGCACACAGAACAGTTCATTTCCCTGCAGAGCAGAGGGTGACACTGCTGTCCCACAGTTCCTCTCCACATTCAGCCCCTGTTATCAGCTGGAACTCTTCCTTGCCTTCATTCAGAAAATATGAAAGAGGAAAATCAGACAGGCTTGGCTCAGTAGCTTTTGGGAAACGAACTAAGCRAAGTTTGGAATTAAAATCACATTTTCCTATAAGGGAAAGAYCCCCCAGAYCAAAACAYGCTGCTCTGTGCCCTTGGTGAGGCWTTWAGAGGGGTTGTGGCTGCCAGGGCTGGCAGAGAGCAGGAGGGAAGGGATTTCTGGGGATGTGCAGAGGGAGAGATGAGAGCACAGGGCTGGCTCTGCACCCTGGATGGGAATCARCCCACAATCTGTGGGCTGATCAATCTTTATTCCTACACAATCAAGCAAAGCTGCATCTTCCAGTCCCTTTCCTGACAGCTCATAAAACGATGCTATTGATCACCGTGCCCAAATTTGTAGTTTTGACAATAAAAGCAATTTGTTTGGGGAGGGAAATAGCCCTATGAGGTGAATGCATGTGGTTTATTAACCTGAAAAAAAATAATTCTTCTGAGCAATAATATGAAAGGTTAGACAGAACTTTTTAACCTTGAAGATTTTGATTTCCATTTTCCCCACTGAGACACTTTTCCCYTTTAGGAGAGCTTTAATTTTGGATTTGGGAGTGGAGCAGAGGGAGCAGGGAGTGCCTCCCTGGCACAGATGATATTTGTGAGCTGTTCAAGGCGCTTCCTGCCCTCACAGGAAGATTTTCTGGCAATTATTTACACATGGACAAGAAGCAGCTCCATGAGGATGGAGCAGGAAAAAGCCACTCTCCTACAGAACTCTGTGTCCTGCTCATTTGTGTCCAACAAACTCCAAGCTCCTATTTCAGGTTTTTCCACAGCTGCCTATTGATAAGAATTCAGCTGCCTGGAGACTCTCTGTGATGTTTTTCCTCTCCTCTGTGTAKTTTCATGACACATATAAAGAAATAACCATCTCTGAGTCATCTGTGCTGCTGTCAAACCTCACACACTCATGCACAGGCAGCATGGAACTCATTTCCTCACAAAACCTGGCTGAAATCCCCTTTCTCCTCCAAAGAAAAACCCAATGAAATTAATGAAAAATTGACCCAGCTATAGCTACTTGCTTTATTTTCTTCATTAAAAATGACAAATGCATTCTCGAGCTAGGAGTTGTGTGCTACTGCTGGCTGTATTTATGGCAGAAATAAGCATAATTTCCTTCCTTTTGAAATAAAACATTCCACACCTATTATTAGTGAGAGATCTGCACAACACACTACAGCACCTGAATATATCCACTTGCCTGCTGACATCTCTCTGAAATAGGAGGAATATTACGATGTTAAAAACAGAAAGCATGAATATTGTTGARATATAAACAAAAAAAAGAAAGTAATATCCACAGAGCGCAGAAACAATATGCAAATTAAGACCTAATGTAACTACAGGGGGRAAAAAAATCTCGTATTTTAGGAGAAAAAAGCTTGAGAAATTGAGTTGACACCTTTATGCACGTTCTTTGAGATGTGGCTGGCACAGCATAAATTTCAGGTGGATTTAATCTACAATATATTGAAATTGCAATGGCCTAGTAACACACACATGTATGGGAGTTAATCTGAATTATTRGCATGGAAATCACTCTTAAGGCCTGATCTGTGCATTAACTTTTTTCATGTTTCTACCCAGGCCTTTGGGGGTGGGAGAGCAGCAAAAGCTGGGTGCCCCTCTTTACAGCCACATCACTTTTTTTCCTTGGAAGATTCTGGAGTTTYCCAAAACCTCCCATTTTCAGGTTTAAGTTTTTTTAGGAGACAGTTTGGATTCAATCTGCTCACGGTCAGAGCCTCCACATGAGCTCAGTGCTRTCAGAGCAATGAAACTTCACCAGGACAGAGAACAAACCTGCAATGATCTTAAATCCTTTCCAAGTTCATCCATAGGAAATCAAATCCATTCCAATTTTTGCCTTATTTCTTTTTTTTCCCTAGGTCTATGCCTAGGTCTACATTATTTCCTTATACATGCCATTATTTCCTTATACATGCCTTATTTCTTTTTTTTCCTAGGTCTGTGCCTAGGTCTACATTATTTCCTTATACATGCCTTATTTCTTTATACATGCCATTATTTCCTTATACATGCCTTATTTCTTTTTTTCCTAGGTCTACATTAAAGACCTCCCTCTGCATTTCTTTTCACCACAACACCTTTCTCCAAACTAACATCCCCTTCAAACAGAGCACATGGCTCTGTTAACTTTAATGTTTTAGTTTTGGGGTCAATTAAGGCAGAAATATTCCTCAGAATAATTGCCACGCCAGGCTGTTTGAAGTGTCCTTTAATCTTCTGGATGATTTTAGAAAGTTCAGCTGGTTATTTCATTTAGAGACCAGGCTAAAGCAGCTCCCTGCTCCCCGTCCTCCTCTCTATCTGGTGAAATAACTGTGCCAATATTGTGTGTCTTGGCTGCAGCCGCTGCCCCGAGGTGCAAAGCTGAAGATGAGTTCAACAGCTCTCGTTTCACTGCTGATTCCAGAGGCCACGCAGAGCTGCTGCTTCYCCTGCCTTAACACACAAATTGACTTTCTAATTTTAGAGCAGGAGACTTCTGCACGGGCACAGAGCAAAAAAGGGTGATTTGGGGAGGGATCTCAGTGCAGGTGAACGCTCTGAAAAGCCACAGCACCTGAGGGACCTGGGGTTTGCCATGACAAATGGGATTTGGGAATGCTGCCCCACAGCCAGATGTTCAAACACAGCCAGATGTTCAAACACCAGCTGACACTGGGACTGGCTCGTTCCTGGGATGATTCCTGATAAAAACAGCCCTGCTGTGTGGGGGAAAGGGTCCCCACAAGCCCTGATTCTCAAACTCAGCCAATTATTGTGCATGACTGAGGTTTGGGAAAAGAAAAGGAGTGTTAACAGCCTGCATGGAGGAGGAATGCCCAGTTAATTTAACAATACTGCTAATTATTCTCTTTCTATCCTTGAGAAAAGCAKATTGGAATGTGGAATTGATAACGCAGGTGGCTGGAAATTATAAACATTACTAATACTGTAGCTTTTGCAAACTCACCAATTATGTTCTGATTACTMATTAAACAGCTGTCTCTTGACCAATGTATGTTTGTGTCGCTGTTGGCTAAACAGCAACAGAAAAGAATAGATATAAAACATACAAAAGTGGGTGAAAAAAAACCAGAAAGAAAGAAGAAGTTTATTATGGGATAAGCTTTTTTTATTTACTTTAGTAACTAGAGTACACATTTGTGTTAAATATATATTGGTTAAGAGACAGCTGTTGAATTAGTAATCAGAATATAATTGGTGAGTTTGCAAAAGCTACAGTATTAGTAATGTTTATAATTTCTAGTTACCTGTGTTATTAATTTTTTATTTTAATCTGCTTTTTTCAAGGATGCAGTATTCTTCTTTCATGTGGGCAGTTAACATCCTTTTTTTTTTCCTTAGGCTTCAGTTGTACACAATAATTGGATGAGTTTCAGAATCAAGGCTTGTGGGGCTCTTTTCCCCACATGTTTGACACAAATGTATACTCTGGTTGCTAAAGTGGATAAAAGAGGCCTGTCCCAGAATAAAGTCCTTCTTTCTCTCTGTTTTTTTTCACCCACTTTTTGTGTGTTTTGTATCTATTGTTTTTTGTCGCTGTTTGGCCAGCAGCGACACTGCTGACAGGAATTCTCCCAAGAGCTGTCCTCACCCATGGTAATTGTGCATTTCCATAAAATTAAACTCTGCAGTTTAGAATTAAACTCTGCAGTTTCTGATGAAAGCACCTGGATTATCATTAGCTGTTCATCAGGACTTTTGGGTGTGTTTACAAGTCATGATTACAACTGAAGAGTAAAATCTCTATTTGTGGTTAATCCAAGAAGCAAAAGCAGCATTTCTTTTCATAAACAAGATTAATCCCTTAAACCACTGAACAAGAGGTATTTTCCTGGAGAATTACATAAGAATGATGAGAGTGCCAAAACTGGAAACCCAAAGCAAAGAGCAAAACCACAGCTTTTCCAAAACAACTGCTGATTGCCACCATCTCCGARATTTGATCGTAAGGCTGCATTTCTAAAACTGTCATTTATCCCAAAACTCTGGAGACAGCTAAATTCTTGATCATTCACCACTGAGAGCCACTGCAAACAAGATTTATTTTCAGGTCGTTTATGAGAACAAAGTCTTGATTTTTTAACAGATAGTAATTTTTCATCAAGACATTGTAATTCTCTCTGAGACTCTTACGGACTAAGTCAGAGGTTTATCTTCCTAAAATACAGAAAACAAATGCAGAATGCACCCACAACCCCCCTCTCTTCCTCAGAGCTCTTTGGATGTGCATAAAATAAATTTTGATTCAATCTATCAGAGCTTTAAAAGAACTGTGATACAGACAATGGGTACACACTGAATGTGTAAATGTAAATGAACATAAAACAGATATTGGTGAGAGCATGGAAATACAAGATGTGCATTTAAAAGCTACAAAAATAATTAAGAACCTTCAAAATTATTTGTTGCCCCATTGTCCGTTCAGTAGCTGGCAAYTTTGCAAAAAATGAAGCTATAAAATAAAGATATAAATTTTCATGTCAGAGGTGTACCTAGCTTTTGGGAAAAACAGGTTAAATTGTAGCCATTTAGCAGAATTTAGGAGAACAGCACTGTCTGTTTATATTAAAGGATGTTTAGAATTGGAAATCAACATTCAAAAATAGAAGAACATGATGAATTTCTTACACTTCCAAGTAAAGACTCAAAGACTGGCAAGGGTTTGGATAAATTTTGGATTTTGCATCCAAAATGCAAACCAGCGCTTTGTTTTTCCTATGAAAATCTACCCAAACTTTTCAAAACTGCRGATTTGGGGACAGGAGGGAGCTGTTATTTAAAAACATCGAGACTTCTCAGAGCTGCTGTGCCAAACTTTCCTGTGCAAAACCTCCCATGTGCTCATGTGCCACTGCTCCTAATGAATATTCATGAACGATTCATCCCACCCTGTCCTGATTTCTGCAGCTTTGGAAATCTTCTCTGCTCTGATGTTGACAAATGTATAATGTATGGACAACGCAGATAATGCACTGCACATGCATTATATTTATTAATCCTGTGCCCATTTTTTATACYCATCCTTTGTTCTCTGCTGGGCCTTTTGTTTTCYTTGCCTTCACTACTTCACACAAAGWCCTGCATGTGTCTGKRAGAAAATTAATTGCTTCGACAATTAACAGGAAAATGCATCTCAGAGGAAACACTTCATCATCGATCTGTTTCCAGGTACAATATTTGCCACTTAGGAATAGATTAATTGGATTGRAAATTATTCAAGCTAATTATTTTCTCTCTAGTTTTGAGATTAAAAGGAAGACTTTAATAAACTGAAAATTAAGAAGTTCCACTCGGCACTCCACGAGCTCACAGTGGAAGGTGCTGCAGCAGACAGTCCTGATTTGAAAGGTGCTGCTCGTCCTGTGACCAGGGACTGCTGAAGGAGTGTGTGGCTCTGTGTCACAGTTTAGGGGCCCAGTTTATCTCCTGATGCCACCACTCTGCCATGGTTCAGGGGCTCTGTTTGTCTCTTGATGCCACCACTCTGTGCCACTCTGTGTCACCATTTAGGGGCCCCATTTGTCTCCTGATGCCACCACTCTGTGCCATGTCCAGGTGCCCTGTTTGTCTCCTGGTGCCACCACTCTGTGCCACTCTGTGTCACAGTTCAGGGGCCCCATTTATCTCCTGGTGCCACCATTCTGTGCCACTCTGTGTCACCATTCAGGGGCCCTGTTTGTCTCCTGATGCCACCACTCTATTCCATGTTCAGGAGTCCATTTATTTCCTGATGCCACCACTCTGTGCCACTCTGTGTCACATTCCAGGGGCTCTGTTTTTCTCCTGATGCCACCACTCTGTTCCATGTTCAGGGGCCCATTTATTTCCTGATGCCACCACTCTGTGCCACTCTGTGGCACTCTGTGTCACCATTCAGGGGACCCGTTTATGTCCTGATTGCACCACTCTGTGCCACTCTGTGTCTCAGTCCAGGGGCTCTGTTTTTCTCCTGATGCCACCACTCTGTGCCAAGTTCAGGGGTCCTGTTTATCTCCTGGTGGCCCCACTCTGTGCCACTCTGTGTCACAGTCTAGGTACCCTATTTGTCTCCTGATGGCACCACTCTGTGCACTCTGTGCCACCATTCAGGGGCCCCGTTTATCTCCTGGTGCCACCACTCTGTGCCACTCAGGCTGCTCGTGCTGTGCCAGCCTTTCTCTTCACTCAGGGCTAAGAGCACCCCTGGCCAGTGCTGCACCAAACCATGTGGAGATGGGACTGCACTGAGGTGCAGCTGGAGTTATRGAAATACATAAACCTGGATTTAATTTCCAGCTGGTTTAGAAAACCACGCAGGAAACAGAGGAAATCAGCACAGTCTCAGTGCCAGCAGCAGAGCTCACCTGCTCCACAGACTCCATGCTGCAGTTCACAAATCTGGGCTTTAAAAAAGCTCCCAGTAAACAAGGATTTCTGGGAAAAGACAGTATCTTGTCAGCATTGAAGGTATTTCTCACATATTTCAGCTAAAGCTGAGAAAAAGGCAGGCAGGCATCCCTGCCATGTGCCAGGGACAATCTGTCTCAAGAAGGGCTGGCGACAGTCGCCATCCATTCAGCTAATTGCACATTTGAATATTAGCTTCAGGTAATCCCTGAAACTAAGAATAATACGAGCACATTTGCATAAGTGCAGGCAATCCCTCAGCTCCTCCCTGTTGATGAATTTGTGCCACAGAGCCATTCCAGCCATGGATCTGGTTTGTGTTCCTCTCCTGGATGTGGAATCAGGGCACATCCATGTGGGATGGGAACATCCCCAAGAACTGGGACCCCACATGTGCYCATCCTCACCCAGAGCAGAGCAGCAGAGCTGGCAGATGCTCACATTTCCAATTGTTCCTAATACAAAATCATATTTGTACTTCAGCCACAAAGAGCTCTCAGTGTTCCTGAGTAACAAAACTGAACACACCTTAAACGACCCCAGACTTTCCCAGACAATCCTGCAACAAATCCCTTCCCTTGCAGCCTGCCTTGTTTCCATGGATGGTGCAGCCTGAATCCCCACTCCCACACACTCTAAAATGTACTTTTGTCTGGCTTCTTATGTAACATTTTCTCTGTGCACTCCTCTGCTCAGCTGTGGTGCCAAAGCATGGTACAGAACACACAATTGATTCATCATTTACACACTGAGGATGGATTTCACACACACATCCAGACTCTCACAGAGATGCAAATGCAAAGCACACATGACAGCAGTTCCAGAAAACTCTACAAACTCATCCTCCAGACTGCACCTTGGGCTGTAAAACACKTGCCAGGCTGGGTGTGCTGGAGAGGGGGAGGCACTGCAGATCCCACTGGGGAGGAGGGAATCACATCA
>NW_026623852.1:223406-241813 GCF_030028575.1 Malurus melanocephalus | reverse complement strand
TTCCCAGGTTTACACACACACACATGGCTGTGTCACCATCAGTGACACCACAGCCACAGAGCATCATCCTCTTATCCCAACCCCACTGCTTTTACTGCCATGGAAGGAACAAAAACTTCAAAAAGAGATGCAAGACACGCTGCCATTCCACAGAACTGCCACTGATGTATCTGTACAGTAAGAGTAGAAGCCATAAAATAATGCAAATGCCCAGGGAAGCCTTGTCCCTGCAGGTGAAATTTATTTAGGATTGGTTTTACGATTTATCCCATCACCAGACTGTGTTACATAACTCCATTAACCTTCTGGTCCGTGCATGGTTTTATGTTGATTTAGATGTGACAGATTTAATGGGGTTTTTTTCATCCAAAACATGGGAATTCCCATGTCTCAACAGCAACAGGCATATTTTTAGCCTCAGCTCATATTTTAAGTCATCCACTCACTTTCCAACTCTCTCAGTAATTAGTATTACTTCTTACAAGATTTCCTCCAAGGGAAAAAAAAAAAAATCAACAGCACCATTAGAGATATTTTCACAAGACACACTTTTGCATTTAATATTAGATTTTAATAGATGGGAGATTACTCACTTGCTGTCTCTTTTGTAATAGAGAGCAAACTGGTTTTGTCCCACTGGAATTGTTATTTTGAGCTTCTGGGCAACCAAAGGTTTAAGAACTACAGTGCAGAGTAGCACAAACACAGAGCAACCATAATGATGATGAATCCTGAAGGTTCTTAAGGGAAATCATTCCTTCTCAAGTTTAAAATGATATTTATTACACTGGATAACAGCGGGGTAAAAATACAGACACTAAATATGAATGAGGTTATCCAGACTGYTGGAGATGTCCTTTAGCTACTTCAACACCAGAAAAAAGGAGGGGATSTGCTGTGCAAGGGAGGTGACAGAAAAACCCACAGAACACAGAAAAACCCACAGAACTCCTGCACTTTGCCCAGGAAGGGAGGGCACAAGTCCCAACATATCCATGAATTATCTGCTTTTTCTGGAACTGCCTTTTGTCAGCTGATTACTTTGCCTTAGATTGTTCCCATCAAATTATTTGATTCCCAATGCCAAGAACTCTTGATGAAAGGGGATTAACCCCTAATATTATTTATTGTTTGCAGATCAATTAACTGAAGAGTTACAGGATCTGCAGGAGACCCCTCTAGATAATTCCTTCCAGCAAAGTCAGGCTGAACATTGTGCTGGAGAACCTCATTTTATTCACATTATTTGGGCAACTCAAAGAGAACAAACCTAATTACCAGAGCAACGTAAACCCAACTTCTGAGATGTTCTGTACTTTCACATCATCACAACAAATAAACTCTGGGAAGCACAGGGGTTTCAAATAACACAGAAAGGAAACAGAAAAACCCAAACTGTGCTCAGTATGAAACTCTAAGAGTACCCAGGATAAACATGTTTACAGCTGATCATTACCCCCATGTCTCAGAAGTATAAACAGAGTTAAACTCTGCTGTTTCAGAATTAAATTAACATGTTCTGTCTGCCCAACAATAGATATCTTAATGAATTACATCAGCAGCAACAATGCTGAGTGAACAGACAGTTTTTTCAGGCTGAATAATTACTCTCAGAAAGCAATTTCAAAACCACTTAAAAGGTRCCACGTTTCTCCCTTCCCTCCTGTYTCCCTCAATAACAAAACTAGGATTCAAAATGAAKAGCAGAAATCCTTTTTGCTCAGAATTCACATAAACAAATACTGTATTAGGTTGCCACCAAAATTCCCAAATWCAGAGCTTAGCCCAGCCCTTCACCCCCAGGGCCTGTCCAGCTCTGTAAAGATCATTCTTGAACACATTCCATTCTGAAAGTCTGATTTCTGCTGTCTCTTTCTTGCTTTTATTTCATCATGAAAAACTGAAGCTCACATGATTCCCACAGGATGTGATGTGACAAAATAAAAAAGGAATTTCTTGTGCTGCAAGATGCATCCCTTCCTCTAATGGAGCAGAAACTTCTCTTTCTGAGCAATAATACATTTCTAAGTGATAAAGTCACGTGAGCACGTGGGAGCAAGGAAAAAAAAAAATTAATGGTGATCTAAAACATTAAACTACTTTTATRAAGCATTTTGATGAACACCAGCAAGAGACAGAGTGTAATTATTGTGGCCATTAGGCTGTTATTTCTGTTAAATTTGTTGCTCTTGTTGGCTTCAGAAGTGTTCCAGGAGTGCAGCACTCCTGAGAGTCTATCAAATGTATGGCAGATGCAACAGGAGAGTGAGCAATAGCTCTCTGCACTGAAAAACAAACGTTAAATAACTGAATTGGAAATTAGGAATGGGGGCACTGAGGACAACAGAAATGCACAAATGCAACAGAAAGAAAATATTGTGTAGGAAAATCAAAGGCAGTGTTGCCATACATTTTCCTGTCCCTGTTATTATTTAATATCAAGTTAATCTATTCAATTATTAAAGTGCAAAGAAAATTAGGCACTGAAATACAGTACCATGAGTAAATGAGACCTGCAGGAATAAATGAAGGATATAGCCTACAATACACAGTGTGTCCACATTCTCACAGACTGATTGAGCCACTGAAAATCAGTTTTTCTGATAGCAGCATCTGTTTTCAGGCAGCACAAACCAGCAACTCCTTCAGTGCTACAGAACTGAGGAGGAAAAGTATCAAAACAAACACTGTCCTTGTCACACTTTCAGAAAAAGGGAAAGGGAATTGCTGAGCAAAGCTCATCCATTATGGAATTGAAATACATTTGGAGATAAGGCAGGAAATGGTCATTCAGGCTCTACTCAGAGATGGCCAAGCTTTGTCTGTTATTATTTTGCATTTGGTTGAATCAACAGCTTCATTCCTGCCACAAGCACAGAGAAAGTAATGGAATGGGAATAACAAACATTTATACCCAAAAATATAAACACAAATAAAATATTATAAAAGGATCGTGACACCCATTAGCATGACAGCAGAATATCTTACCCAGTGTCTCCACAGCAGCTGTGGATAGAGGGAAGTGCTACCAATCGTGTTCTGCAGATGAGGAAAACCCAATAAATGCTCAYCTTCAGCCACCCCAACGATTTTCCAAGCCCATCCCACCTGGCAAGATTCCAGTCTGACAGCAAACACAGAGGAAGAACAGTCAGGAACCCARATCTTTGACTTTTGGCTATTCCTCTCCTCAATCATCCCTGGCACAGCAGAGATGCCCCATTTCAGGTGCAGTGAGAAACAGCACTGACCYAAGAAGATATTCTGGAAATGCAGTASTCCTTAATYTCACCATTCTRTTTTATTYTATTCACCTCATTACACCAGGAATTACCAAAAATAAAACCAGCCAACTTCCAATGGCCCTAAGTAAAGGATGGCACAGATTAGGATGCATCTCCTGGATTCCATCAGTGCTTGAAGTGTTTCCCCATCACATTTCTGATCCACTGTTTCATTCCCATCACACCCTTTTCTCTTTTTGGTCACCTCCTTGACAGGRGAGGGTGGAAGATGGATGTTTCACAGGGAAGAACAGAAGTGCTGTACAGATGCTACAAGTAGTAAACCCATCCAACAATCTCCCAGGTCAGGATTTAGTGTTACAAAATTAGRACTGCCTGAGAATGAAACCAGAAGAACTGGGGAGAACTTTCTAATTGCTGCACCATTAATCTGGAACACTGTCGCAAGCCCRTAATAAGCAAAGCACGAGAACTTCAAATCACAGTTGACAGATGGGTTTAATTAGTGATTCTCAGACAGAATCATAATATTTGCTGTTAATATTCATTGGAAAACACCCTGCTGGCTGTGATAATATTTCTATGTTAATCCTGTTATGATAAGCTCGGGGTGCCAGAGCCTCTCCAAACAAAGTGACGGATACATTTCAAACGTTGATAAGGACCTGCTCTGGCATTCTGCCGTTTGTCACTACCAAAGTGCCTCCCTAATCCGTGAAATTACACTTGTCACACTGAGTTAGCTTTATTAACACTATTTCCTGATCCATGTAACACTATCAGGAACACAAAGCTACTGAAGCTGCAGTTAATTAACATTGCCACCTTTGCATCCGTGTGACCAGACCTCTGACTTTTAGGAGAAATTAAAGAATATGCAAACAGAGTTTGTATAATTCCTAAAGAACTATGGAGGCAAAAAACTTGGTAAGGGACATCAATATTTAATTGTCACCCACTGTCCCTATTTGGTGACATCAAACATGTCTAGGCAAGGGTAAAATTATTTCCCAAAAACTGCAGAACACGCTCTCTTTCCCCATTTAATGCTTGAACCTACTGCTTAAAATGCACAGCTAAACAGATGCAACAAAATTTAATGAGGAAAACAATATACTGGAAAATGCATTGCAAATACTTTGCACTCTTTACAAAGAGTGAGGAAGAAGTTGTCAAAAGTGAGAAAATCACAAAATCTCAGGAACAAATCAAAGCAGAAGTTCCAGGAGAGTTCCACCCACACCTTGTCCTCACGTGATTTTCTTCCCAGTAAAATCTAAAATGTGTATGAGCTCATATTCCTTTGAATAAACACGAAACACTGTTTATACCCAGCATGTGTGAGTACACAGAATCCTCAACCACTGCATGAAAGATGACATAATAATTCATTTTTTTTTGTGTACCAGGGGTCATTTTAAAGGCTYGCCACAGAATGATGAATAGTGAAGGGAAGTTAAGTTGCCAAGATTCAATTCCCCCACGAGGCTGCTTTATATTTTCCTGCTGAGGAGGAGAAATCAGGCAAATGCACTCAACGGGCCCAACAAGATAAAGTGTGATGGAAAACTCCTCGTTGAAATCATCTTTGATTTTGATCCAATGCCCATTTCAGGCAATGAAAATATTCCTGCTTTCCTCCAGCAGCTCTGAAAGGGGATTCTCAACAATCTGACAGGCAKWGCTCAGCAGGAGGGAGCTCTCACCCTGACACACACATTTCTCCTTTGACCAACGACATTCAGTCAGATATGAGACATAAATACTTTACAGGAGAAAGGTTCAGGTACCACAGCAAAGGAATTGTGCAGAATCTGAGTTATTATAAAGGGAAAGTGACTCCTGCCCATGATTATAAAGGGAAGTTCTTCCTTTCCTCTTTTTTTTTTCCATACATGCAGATTGCCAGGAGATGGAACTTCCTAATTATTAAGTTCAAGAGAGGGTATTGACTTACAAATTACAAACCACATAATAAATCCCCCAAAGTCTTAGATTGTGTAAAATTTCAGAAGTGAATCACACATTAACATGGACASTTTTCTAACAGCAATGCCAACCACAGAGCAAATGCAGTCGGGTCCTTGTGAATATGCACTTGATTTTCAGTTCCACAAGCAATGAACAAATCCCAGCAAATTATATAAAAACGTATTCCTTAAACAAAAACGTATTCCTTAAACCAAAGAGTTGTGACTAAAAACAGAACATCCACCTGCCAGATGAAGGCATTTTAAACCAGGACAATGCTGCAGAATCAGAATGGAAAATAGAAAATCTATTTCCTTCTGCAGATTAAAAATTCATACAAATCTCACCAACAACATCAATAAGTCACAGATGACCAAAACAAAAACAAGAAAAAAACCCAAACAAACGAAGGAAAAGGACCCAACCCACCAAGAAAAGCCCAAGTAAAATTAATAAACCAAACAAAAAAAAAACAAACTCCACTACAAATAAGTGTATAAAGACCCCCTGCTATAATATCTGCCATCAAATAATTTGAAAAAAACAGAACTAGCCACAATCAAATGCTAAGATACAAACCAAGTTCTTCTAAATAGTTTGTGAAGACAGTATTTCCTGCTAGCTTTACTTCCCTTGAGCACTAGGATCGAGTAACATTTGTGTGGTGGAACGAGCATTGCAGCACAAAACAAAGCCACAGCTTTTTAAAAGCATTTCCTKTGCACTCCAGGAATATTTACCACAATCACAGCAATGTTTAGAAAAGGAACAGCATCCACCAGTGGTTCAAAGCCATGTCTTGGTTTTACTTGGTCCGATTTTTTGGTGGTGGGGGGATGGGGACCAAGAAACCACAAAGATGGCTCCTGTGAGAAAGTTCTAGAAATTTTCTCCTTCTTCTCCAGCAAAAGGAGCCCTGCCCCTGTGTTTTAGAGCCAATCCATTATGGCTCTGAGGGTGATGGACAGGCTGCCCATCAGCCTGGGCCAATTGCACAGGTTGGTTACACCTCTGTGATGACGTATTATCTGGTATTTAAGAAGAATTCAAAACAAGATAGGGGTGGCCACCCCTGTTGTAGCTTTAGGTTGTTAGGATGTAGTTTTAGTATCATGCACCGGGGAAAAAACAGAGCAGGAGGGTGAGGAGATGTAAGAAGAAAAATGGAGACCTAAAGATCACAGTAAGGAGAAGATGGGATTGGCTTGCTGTGCTTTTTGCTGTGGTTCTCGAGCATGGAGAGAATAAATTGTTCTCAAAAAGGACTATTTCACCATTGAGAGAGAGACCTGAATGGAAAAAGGAGAGCGACCTCGCTCTGAGGAAAAAAAACTGGCCTTTGAGGAACAAAACCTGGCCTTTGAGGAACAAAACCTGGCCTTTGAGGACTGGACTAAACAGTCAAAAAGGAGGAAGAGGCTTGGCCCCCACGACACCACGTTCCAAACCCACCTGTCTGCAGAGGCTGCAGCTCTCCTCTGGCACACGATGACGGCCGGGGCGGATTTCCCAGTGTGATCCACACTCTCCCTGATGTCCCACAGGTACGGGCTGCTGGCTCTCACACTGAAAACGTTCACACCTTTCTTCACCTTCGCCCTGCAGGAACACGGAGATATTTCACCAATTAGGTAGGAAATGTCAGCTCCATCTATTTCTTCTTTGCCCATCATGTTCTCATTACTGCCCCACAGAAAATGCCACCGTTCATTAGAGTKCAACAGCAGGACAAGGAAAGGAGATGGGAGAATTAATTAAGATTTGCACATTTTGAAGAAATGATCTCAAGATAGAAATCTGACTGAGCTAATGGTAATTACAGCTTTAGCCATCCTCAGTTGCAGGGTGGGTATGTTCTGGAGCAGCTCCTCGCTCCTGCTCTCCCATTATCCACTGGCACCACTGGGCATGTTAAGGCTCTTTCCTGGCACAAGTTTGGAAAGAAAGTACCATTTTTGTTGAAAAATAAATCAGCTTGGTGCTGGGGCTTATACCTGGAGTGAAGAGCCATTGYGAGGGCTCATTACAACCAAAATCCACCTTTTTTCTCCCCCCTTTATGGATTACTCAAAGATGACAATCTTTATCTTTGCTCCAATTTTTATCAACTTTTTGACTCCACAACATTTTCTTTTAATACTGTTGGGTTTAATTGTCCTGTCTGCTCTGAACTTAAAAATACTCAGAAATAATCTTATTTTTCCTAAAGTAACTGATTTCTACAGAGCTCTGCTTCCACGTGTGAGGTTAAACAGGAAAATCCCTGTGGCAAACTGTCACCACCATTTTAGCTGGACTGGCCTCTGTTCAGAGATCTCTCTAGTTCTCTGTGAAAGCACAACACTTCAGGGTTTGCACGTTAAAAAACAATAACCAGAATCATAACTGGAAGTTATTAACCACAGGTGGAGAAGGGGAACTTTCTATGGAGAGAGACACATTTCCAAATATCTGTTTCAATTCCTCTTAGCAGGTGTTGCATTCTTGAATTCTCTCTCTTTAAATCAATGTGTATCTTTAGGCTCTACTGAATTTCCCCACAGGTATAAAGATGGTGTTGGCCAAATTATTGGATTAGGATTCCCCAGTGCTGTTAACTTCTGCTTCCTCAATGTGTTTATAACAAATCATTGTGGTCAAGCCTTGTCTAGGAGGTGTCAGGAAATGAAGTTTAATTACATTTCCTTAAAATCTCCTACATAAAATCCATTCAAGATCCCAATTCCGGGCAAACCCCCCAAAGGTACGTGAGCTCTTTGTCTCAGCAGCTGCTGCCATGCAGAGATGTTAACAGCAGCCAAACAAGCACTGTCAGCTCTGCYTCCACACGAAATTACTCRGRAAATCTTTGAAGGACAAGATCCACACAGATGTTTTCAGAATAAAAAGCCAAAGGRTTCCTTCAACTGTCTTGAACAAAAAGGATTATATCTCATTTATTCCACCACTAATTCAATAGCAGTGGCTGCAATTTCCTTAGCACACCTGGAAGAATAAATACAYGAAGGCTGCCGATTTTTTGTGCAATTTCTTCTATGCTAATTTCACCAAATGAATTTTAAGCAGGAGCAGTTAGTGCTGCTAGACCACAGACATCCCTCAGGACAAGAGATCAGTGGTCAAAGAAGAGTGGAAATTAAACTCCATTCCTGATGTGTCCGAGAGGGAGCAGGAAAAGGCCACACAGTCTGGATGAGACATTTCTCAGCGGTGTCTGGCTGTTCCTGGGGACTGACAGCTCTCCTGCCTTCCTGCTCCACCTCAAGGAAGGAAAACTGCTAAAATCAGTGATAGGAAAACCATCCCTGCTCCACAGGGAAATTTGGGAGGCTCAGGTGTCGTGCAGGGAATGGGGCTGTGAGTCAGAACTCACCCCTGGAGCTCTCCGAGGTGGTTTYTGTAGCTGRAGGWGTCACKGTGGGGTTTGRGGGATTGAGCTGAGCTGTTGGACTYGAAAAGCCCSAGCCTGGCTGGAGCTGAGCTGATCCCAGAGCCAGAGCTCTGAGCTTTTCAACGACACCTTAGAATGGCTAAATGTACAACAGCTATGCTTTTAAACATTTGATTAACAAAACTGGCATGGAATCGAGAAAAAAGCAGCCTTGGACCATAGCAGAGCCCACCTCACCCAGCTGACACACCTGCAATAGCTGCAGTGCCATGGAAAAGCTGTGCAGGGGCTCAGGAAACAGAGACACGCTGAAAACTGAAGAAAGCTCTCACTGGTATCTTAAAAAGCTTTAAAAACCGGACTCAAATAAGTGTAAAAGTGCAGACACAAAACTGATGGCAGCCTCATTTTCTGTTTGGATTCCCTTAAATGCCAGGCTGAGGAGGTAAACCAGAAAAACAGACACAAAACCAGTAGGACAAGCTGAGTTTGTTTACCCTTGACATTCACTTTATCCAATGACAAACTGCCATCCTGGACTGACTTCAAATAAAGATCCTTGGGGTAAATACAGTCCATAAAAGAGATAAAGTCTAATTAAGTCATCTGTRAAGAGCTCCAGTCCAAATTTTACTGCATACACTAACACAAGTTTGTTGTTTTCCATAGAATTAGAGCTTAGGAACTCCTTCTGAGAAATGAGATTAACACACTTCCATWAAGTATAACAGAAGCTTCAATTCCTCCTCCCAGGAAATGTATTTTTTTTTCCTTCAGTACATCTCAAAGCTGTTTGGCAATTGCAGAATTGTGTTCACCCCATTTACAATGGCAGCAGCACTTTGCAATTGCCAACGAATGACCTGGGTGAAGCAGGGTTAATAATAACTGAAGGTGTGTTTTTTGTCACAGATAAACCTGAAGACACTGAGCTGAGAGCACGGCGGCTSTGCCCGGGCTCAGTGACTGTCACAAATGCTCTTTAGTGACTGTCCTGGCTGTCACAGGGCACAGYGGCTCTGACCCCCGGGGCAGCCGCTCGGTTCACACACAGGGCAGCCGCAATTTCTGCAGTGCAGAGCACAAACCCTGCACGGCAAAGCTTTTCCCTGYGCTGACAGRAMMRKYCSRRSMMMRSMMWTGGTGAATCACAGATTCACATACATGAACAGTCCGAGCACAGCACATGGTGRATCTGCAGCCAGGGCAGCGCCAAAAGCGCTCCGTGCCCTGCGCTTTGGGCACAGTCTGCTTTGTAAAAAAAACCAAAGAACGGTTTCAGTGGTGGCTGTTTCGGGGTTGTTGTTTCTTTTCAAACAGGAGCCGGTCCAGCTGAACACCTCGGTGCTGTTATTTACCGCTGGATCACTGCTCGCAGCGCAGCACATCACTTAGCGAGGCTCGCCAGCAGCTCACCCCTCGCACCAAATCAATCACGCCAAACAAAGCCCTCGGGAGGCCACAGTCCCTGAAAACTCGTCAGTGCTGACAGGGTACAAATCAGGGGAAGGGAGAAGCAAAAAAAAAAAAAAACCACGGAAGGAACTCCCGGAATCAATACATCACAACCGAAATCAAGGAAATACATTACCTAAGTGCATAAAGACAGCGATTCCCAATTCTATCCCCTGACCCACTAAACACTGTGTTTACTCTGCTGACAGAAGAGGCTGCAGCTCCCATTAAAATGCAGGCGACGTCCTCTCTCATTTATCAAAGTGTCTGGTTTAGCATCTCCCAGTCTCTGCAGTTTACAACCAGTTAGCGCTTTGCTTTCAGCCCGTGTCATTACTGCGGGTTGGTAATGGCTGTGAAATTGTTACTGAAGTGTGGGATAAAGTGGAACAGCTGGCTGCTGAGAACGGCACAGAGCCACCGCCGAGCGCTCCGAGCGCCGCGGGGACGGGGAACGGGAGGGACCGGGATGGGAGGGATCGGGATGGGAGAGACAGAGAGGGACGGGGACGGGTGGGACAGGGAGGGACAGAGAGGGACCGCGGGGACAGAGAGGGATCGGCACGGGAGGGACAGGAGGGATCTGGAGGGACCGGGATGGGAGAGACAGAGAGGGACAGGGACGGGAGGGAAGGGAGGAACGGGAGGGAGAGAGAGGGATCAGGAGGGACAAGAGGGATCGGGAGAGATGGGAGGGATTGCAGGAACAGAGAGGGATCAGGAGGCACGGGAGGGACCGCGGGGACGGGAGGGATGGGAGGGACAGAGAGGGATCGCAGGGACAGGGAAAGATCAGGAGGCACGGGAGGGATCGGGAGGGACCGCAGGGATCGCAGGGACAGGAGGGATCGCAGCCCCATAGAGGGATCGCAGCCCCTGCCCTGGCGCGGGAGGGAGAGCAGAGCCGCGGATGATGCGCAGACCCGCGGATGATGCTCAGGGCCGAGGATGATGCGCAGACCCGAGGATGGATGGGCAGACCCGCGCACAGACCCGCGGATGATGCACAGACCCGAGGATGGAGGCACAGACCCGCGGATGGATGCACAGACCCGCGGATGGAAGCGCAGACCCACGCACAGACCCCGCTCCCCTCSCATCCCCTGCACAAACAGCGCACGGCCCCGGCCCGACACGGAACCCAACCCCGAGACAGCTCCAAATAAAGATGCTTTAGACCCGTGACATTGAAGTTCGCTTTTTATCACTGTAAGTGCTCAGGGCGAGCATCTGTGGGAACCTTTCACGGTGGTTCTGAGAAAGCGAGCTGCTCCTAACATCAAAGGGAGAAAAGAAAAGGAGGCTGTTAACASCGGCCACCGCTGGCTGTCATCTTGTCACCAGTGCCACTGGGAGGTGGCAGATAATGGTCAGCCACCATGGAGAGCTCCAAACACACATCACAGGGCCTCTCAATCTGCCTTGTCACTGTATCTCCCCAAAGCATTTCAGAAATACCGACAAGGGGCTTCTATTTCTGTTTATCTTGAGCCTGACCTTACCCAGCACTGGACAGAGCCCAAAGCAGTGCAGGATGGCAGCCTTCCCTTTGCCAATACCCAAACCCACAGGACAGCAGAGAGGCTTTCCCCCACCAGCCCATTTCAMACCAAAGACAAGAAAATGTGAGCAGAAATGGGCTCAGGGTGGGACTGTGAAAACTTGCAGGGTTTCATGCAGGAAGTGTTTCCCTGCTCCCTTAAATCAGTGCATTTGACTTTGCAGCGAGTAAGAACTGACCTGGTTTGTGTTTCCTGCCCAGAAAAGCCATGGTCAGACCCATCTCTGCTCACAGTTTCCTGTTTCAGGACTGTGCCATGGTTTGCTCCTCTCACAGACTCTTTCCAGAGCCATCACCTCTCAATCCATTGCTGCTCCTGGAGCTGAAACATCTCGTGTGCACTCCCTGAAGCACCACTGAGCTCAGACGGGGCTGGAGGGCAGAACCAGCTCCTCCAGGAGCTGTCAGATCTCCTCAGGCTCTTTCTGAAGAGCAGGATTCATGTAACACTTGAAATGAGGTGTTTTGGGGCCCATTGGGATCCAAAGGCAGGGATGGATGCACTGTGCCATGACTCAGCTGTGCTGCACTCAGAGCTCCCTGCTCACTTCTGGTGCTGCTGTGTGCAGAATCATTGCTGTTAATGCTCTGAGAATGTTCACTGCAGCCAGCCTGGCAGGAGCTGAGCTCACCCTGCTGCTCTGTGTTGTTTAATTGAGGCTGTTTTGATACCAGAAYACTTGGGTCTGACATTTACATCCTGATGTTTCACCTCCTCCCCTCCCTGAGGCCTCTGGGCTCAAGGAGTCATATTCAAATGCACAAAAATATCAAAAAACAGCAACAATTTTTCTGACTTTACTTCAGGACAGACTTTTAAAAAAAAATTTGGAGTACCAGAATTGAAGACAACATTGGAAATAAAGGTTTGTGAATGCCRAAAAAGCTGGAAAGCTCATGAACAGCACTGGGATGGGAATGAAGAATGTTAGAGAGCTCAGCAGACTTGAGAGTGAAGCATGAAGCCAAGATTGCTGGTGAAAACAAATCCCACGGGTAATTCAGTGYACAGGCAGCCCTTTGTCTTTCCAGTCTCCCTGAAAGACCATCCTTGGGCCAAAATCYATACCCATTTGAGAAGCCCTCAGTAGATCAGATCAAATGAACCATTCCACAGCACAAGAAGGACTGGCTGGCATTTCTGTTTCCAGCATTTCCATTTCAAGTTTTATGTACAACATTAGGGTGATGCTAAATATAAACACTTTAAGGCCATCCTCTCCTTTTGCCTCCCTCTGCAGTTTCATTGCTTTTTATGGCTGAAGCTAATATAGGACAGGATGGGAGCCTGAAAGGGGCTCTTTGAACATCAGTCCAAAATAAAAGTGGCTGTCATTGAGCAAACAGGCAGAACTCGGCCCGTTTTTGTAAGACTCAAGGCATATTTGCTGTGAGCAGATGAAAACCAAGTGTACAAAGGCTYTGTGGATCTGTATCTATCACAAACCCCTAAGAAATTCAGACCATTAAACCCAAAAATTATTTCCCCACTAGGAACAATACTTTAAAGTCAGAACTCTTTCAACAGAAGAAACTGTATTTGAGAAGGGCCTGTTTAAACCAACTGGTTGAGAAGTGGCTGAACTGGCTGCACCTTTCTCAGTTCAGCARGAAAGGCAGATCACAGAAAATAGGTCATGCAGTGAGACACTTCAGMCCAACCATCTGAATGGCTGAGTTTAATTCCATAATTAATTTTGGCATGGCTTATGAAAGGTGGGATTTGGACGCCGTGATTTAATGTGCAGAGCTGGCTTCTGTAAAGATTTTTTTTGTTCTGTTTCCCCATTGGATACTCCATGTACAAAGCAGTGTTGTCAGTTGTTTTCARAGAAGATGCCTCCAAGTTTCTCCAGATCACACTAATAGTTGCACTGATTGAAAATCCACAGCAGCAGAGAATGGGGAGTCCCTGAGATCCTGATGGAGTTAGAATAATTTATGGAGAGCGGTCTAGCACAACATCAGCTATTTAAAGCTGTATGATATACCCACAAACTCCTATTAAGGTCTGTGGTTTTCAGCCCTGGGAGACACAAACCAGTTATCATTATGCATCACCATGAAGGCAGATTAAAATTAAATCAATCTGTTTATCTATGGGCTTGCAATGCAGCTTTTCCAAGGCATAACATATTCTCCATCTAATTAACATTTCAGGAGGAAAAACCATTCCACACAGACACTAAGCCACCCTCATTCAAATGGAGATATTACAAAAACATAGCCCAGGTGGATTTATAACAAAATTTAATTAGGGAAAGGGCACAAGACCTATTTAGTCTTCAGAAGCTGAATTGTGCAAATCAGGAGTTAAATAAAATAGATTTTTTTCTGTAATATGTATCTCATGGGCTGCCAAAATTACTTCTTGTGCTGGAAGTTGGTGTGCACGCACACAGGTGCATACACACGTGAYACACACAGAGATTTTATTCTGTGCCTTTCAAAAACAAAGTCCTTGTTAWAAACATGTTTTGCAAGATGTAAAACACACAAGTCTCTGGAGATCCAAAGGGAAAGGATGCATACAAATGGATTTAAAGCAGAGGCAAATACAGTTTGCAGCTCTGCCCTCTATTTACTCAAAACCAAAACATCAGAGGGACAGATCCTCAATGGGACCTGAATTAGAGGGACAGATCCTCAGTGGGACAGACCCTGAATTAGAGGGACAGATCCTCAGTGGGACAGACCCTGAATTAGAGGGACAGATCCTCAGTGGGACAGACCCTGAATTAGAGGGACAGATCCTCAGTGGGACCCTGAATTAGAGGAACAGATCCTCAATAGGACTCTGAATTAGAGGAACAGATCCTCAGTGGGACCTGAATTAGACCAAGCAGAGCTCCAGAGAGCTAAGAACAGGACACTGTGCCCCCAGGGACCCAGCAGAGTCACCTAACGGGACAGGAAGGTCACAAAGAGGTTTTTTCACAAAACATCAGCCTGGCTGGTGTCCCCCATCTCTGGGCTGCTCAGGGTGCACCAGGCAGTGAGGAGGAGGAGGAGGAGGAGGAGGATGAGGAGGATGAGAGCCTCTCCCCAGCTCTGTGCACCTTCACAACGAGCAGCCAGACTGAGCAAAACAAACCCTTTCTGTATTCCAGGCTGTGCACCAAGGTGTTTGCTTACAAAAATGAAAGGCAAAGATAAATAGTGCTGCCTGCTGATTTCAAGTGGTTGGGAGCCCCGTGGACTGCTTCAAACTACTGTTTCCAAAATAAATGCAAAAAATATTATGTTGGGTCTGAAATCTTTCTAAATTGCTTGTAAGAAAGCAAACAATGCACCACATCCCTTTCATTCCTGGCCAAACAGCAGCAAAGCTGCTAACAGCACAGCTTGTGCAACCAGCAATTTTTTAAAATTAGACTTAGATTTAAGAAAAGACAGGAAAAAAACAAAGCACAGTAGTGGGCACACTGTGCAGTGCAAACAAAGTGCCATCTGCCCCATTTYGCAGGTGAAAAAAACATTCTGGAACAGCTACCACAGCTCACCCAGCATGGGAGAGAAGCTGGGGCTGGACAACCCCAGAGAAGTGAAAAACCCTCGAGGTGAGAGCAGTGATGGATTACCCAGGAAAGGGAATGGAATAACAAAACCCTCTGGAAGCTGTAGGGACATTTCTGTGAGTGTTTCTGTATGGGTACATACATCCCTCTGTGCTGGTGGGAGAGCAACAGGTCTGGCTCACTGGAACTGGCTGAGAACATCGAGCACAGAACAGAGAAACCCTGGGGAATAGTGCAGGACAAACCTTCCAGAGCAAACAAACAGTGCAGAAACAGGGACAGACCTTTCCCTTCTCTGTGCAGACGGGGTTGGTAAAACCAATTCTTCAGCTTTATCTGCAAACAGTGCCTCTTGTTTGGAAATCACACAGTAAGGAAATATTTTTGAGGGATGCAGATACATCTTCAGGGCCATGGCCTGGCCAGTGACCTTTTTACAAGGCTGGAATGGAAGGATGCTGCTAGCAATCAAAATTGCAAGGATTTCCACTGCTCATGCAGCCACCAGACACCACCCAAACTGGCCCAGCTGTCTGCTGCATCTGAAAGCAAACGCTTCAAGGCTGAGATTAAAATGCATCAGCACCCACAAATAACACCAAGAACCCCTAAAAACATTCCTGTCCTGTCCTAGAGAGAACGAACCCACACTGCTCCTCCCAGGGCAGGCTCAGCCCCTGCAGCCCCAGGGMTCCACACTGAACCTGCCCTTTCCCACCTTCACAGTGACCCCTGCAAACTCCCAGCACTCCTGGAGCTGGAAAACACTCTTTACTCAAAAGTTGACTTCAAACTCCAGCAGCAGGACAGCTCTGAGGTGTTTCCAAGTCACATCCTAATGCAGAACAGGGCAGCAGCATCGCTGAGCAGTGGAAGGGAACATTTCTCGACAGCACTAATGAAGAGCCATCAGCAAAAATGAGTTAGCTCTGTTCCCTAGCAACTTCTCACAGCTGCAGATAAAATCATTTTCTGGACATCACAGAAATTGTGAATGCTTAGTTCTCTTTCACAGGAAATCTCTCATCCGTTGCTGTGTGCAGCTCCCTCCAGGAGGTGACACAGGAGCCATTGACAGCGAGCAGGACCATTACATTAGCCTGGCCAAAATTTGTAAAAACCCAYGGATCCATGTGTGTTTGTCCTTCATTCAATGACATGTATGTCAGATGTTCAAAGAACAGCACAAAACAGTCTTTGCTGCAAAAATCCCCAGCCTGCAAAGCTGTTTTTATAAAGGCGCTTCCTCCCTCCAGGGAGCGACTCCACTGATTCCTGATGACATTCCTTAAGGTTTACAGAATCAGGTCTGTGGTAACGAAAATGGGAAGTGTATAAATAAAGGGGGCAGATTCTTTAATGGAGAAAAAAACCTGCATTGCTCCAAAGAGTTGCTGTTGGCATAAAGGAGATATTCACTAAGCAATTCAAACAGGAWTTTTTGTTCTATCCATAAAATCCAGGCTGCACCTCCACACTGACACATTTAACCACCTTTCTGTCATCTGCACGAGTGGCTACCAAAGCAACATTTGCTAAATAGCAGCAAGGAGTTCTGCTGCAGGCAAAGCCTAATAGCTCAATGAAGCCACTGATGCAGAAGGGAGTTCAATTAATACAAAAATGACACTGCTCCAAATTATTCTGTGCCCTTAAAGTAGGGTAGACGCAGTGCTGTCAGCATCCAGCTGCAGCAGTTAACTCCAGAGTATGTCAGAGCACAGTTATGGTTATGATTTTATTCTTGGAAGAGCCATGGAAAGCCATAGAAAAAGGCCTGGCTGATCCAAGCAAGCAGAGATCACTTGGAATAACACAAAACCCTCCCTGCTGATTGCTGTCCAAGACAGAGCCACTTTGCAGGAACACAAAGGCAGCTGGTAATCCTCTCCACATACAAATCCTGAAAAAAATAACCATTATGTCTCCTTTCAGCCTCAAACTTCATGCATATCCTTGCACAGCTTTATTCTATTTGTGCATTTCAATGTAAGAAGGATGAGRAGGAGTGAGAGGCTTCTTGTCAGAACACACAATTGTTCTATGACCCTRCTGTGGGGTGAGAACCCACAAATGGATGAGAACCCCACTGTCCATCAGTGGTCAAAATTAAACATCATGAAACAGAATGGGAACTTGAAACGTGGACTGAGCGAGAATTAAAGTACACATGTATTTTTCTTCTCTTCTGTATGAAAACCTTGTAGCCTTGGACACCACRTTTAATTAATCACAATTTTAGGTGCCAATGTGCTCTTTCGAAAATAAGAGGGTTTAAAAAGTTTTAATGAGCAGAAATACAGGAATGTTACTTGTGGTAAGCACTGACAGTTGTTTTACTTCTGCAGCAAAAGCTCAGTAGCAATCAGCCAAAAACATTAACGCCGTAAATCATTTGCCACTTTTAAAAATTCTCTAGGAAGAAGTGACCAGCAGACAGAAGTTTTTGCAAGGGAAAAGGTTGGATCCCTGGCTGCCAGCTGGGAGGACAAAATCCACTCCAGAATMAAAGCTGTTTTAAAAACTGAAACAYCAACACAGTGGCTGAGAGTGATGAAACACATGGAGGCTGAGGAAACCACGATGGAGAGAGAAAAACTGCAGCAAAGGAGCCCAGGAAAATAACTAAAATTGTAAGTTTGTCAAACATTGACTTTGCYCTCATTCTTTAAACTACAGGAAGTTTATGTGAGCCACAGTTTCAGGAATAATCCCCACGCTTCCATCAGTAAAGAGTTTCAAACACAACAGACAGAAGCTGACACCACGCTGACCTGGCTACCATCAGCACTCTCACCTTTCGATTGTTTTAGTGGGTTTGGGGTTTTTAATGACTTTAGGACAGGGAAAAGGCAAGACATCTGCTTCATTAAGAACATTTTCCCAGCTGCAGTTGGAATTTCTCCTGCACAAAATGTGTGCTCGGTGCTATTGCTCTGAAAATCACTGTTGTGTTCCCAAATTGCAGAGAGGTAAAGGATGAATCAACAAACAGCAATGAAGAATTCAGCCCACACTGAATTCAGTGAACTGCAGGGAAAGGAGGGCTTTGAGAGGCGTTTTGCACGCTGATCTTTACACTCAGAGCTCTTTGAAGCCYCGTCTCAAAGGCACAGCAAAGGTGGCTGTGTGTGCGTCACACGAGCCTTTGAACAACTGCCTGGACTGCAGAACTCGAGACTGGGACTAATTAAACACGGGYCTGGCAGCACAGCCACAGGCAGCACTGCTGGGAATGGCACAGCTCTGAGCAAAGAGCACAAACC
>NW_026623852.1:211506-222713 GCF_030028575.1 Malurus melanocephalus | reverse complement strand
TGGGCTGTGCACAGAGAGCTGGGGACCCCAGGGTGACAATGCAGAGCTGCAGAAGGTCAGTGGGGCTGGGGACACAAAGATGTTTAAACACAGGCTGTTATAAATAAAAAMCAGCATCAGTCTCCTCTGTGTGGCTACAAAGGTTTGTCTTTGTCAGGAAACATGGAAAAAGCAATGTAATGGATGTTATTCAAAACCCCCAACCTTTCTTGCTGCTGATAAGAGACTGGTGAAATGGCTTCAGTTCTCTGTCAATGTATTGCTTTCACTTAAGAGATAGAAAACGAATGTATTAAAAAGGAAAGATGCCAGGGATAAATATTTTAGTAATCTCAGTCACAAACCTGTCGTATTACAAGGATTACAGTCCATTAGGATTGCATAAAATCCATGGCAAAGCTTGTAATTCAGCCATAGCTCGGTGACAAAAACCTCCTAATGTGTTTTAGGAATCCCTATTTGCTGATATTGAAAACATCCTTGAGAGCTACTTGTTATAACAGAGCTACTTTGGGAAAAAACAGCTGAAATGCAGCAGCCACTGAAATCTCATCCTCTCTTTGCCCATGGGATTTGGGATTTGGGAGCAGTTTCCTCTGTTCAGGCTGTGTCCTGACACTCCTGTCCCAGCTTTGGGAATTCCTTATTCTGCAGTGGAGAGCAGGGGTTGGTCTGGCCAACCAACAAACCAGCCCCAAGGTTCTCTGCTAAATAAAGACATTTCTCCTCTTCCAAAAATATCTGCCTGCTAGTCTGGGAGTGACTGCTAGAGGAGATTTACTAAAATGGTACATRCTGAAAAAGAAAAATAAAAAAAAATAAATCTGACAGGCCACCCTGAAGGCTAATTTGAAGACCTTCCCTGTAGGAAGTCGTTTCTGACAGAGCTATCACTATACATATGTATGTTCTGCACCAGCACAGGGACTCTGCTAATTAACTTTCATTCTACCTGGCTGAGAAAAGCGTTCTGAAGGGAAGAGAAACCACAGACAGCACTGGAGAATCAAATCCAGGCAGGGCTGTAGGAAATCCTACCTGTATTAACAGCCAGGAGAAGCTGTGGTAGCTGCAGTTGGAATGAATTACCCGATGTCAAATGTTCATTAAGTTTGTCCTTGAAGCAGAGCAAAGTTAAGAGTGGAAAGTTAGAAATGTGGAAAGTGGGTCAGTGGATGTGATGCTCCTTATCAGAGCATTATCAGATTTGGTTATGCACTGAGTGATCAGTGCCACAGCACTGCCTTGAGTGTGCTCTGCTCACAATGAGGAATTAATTAAAACTGAGACTAACTGCTCCTGATAGTGGTGATGCAGGAAAAGACTGTTACCTGCTGCAAAATGAACATGGCTAAACATGGCTAAGTGATGTTAGACAAAACAGAAATTTATAGCAAAATATCGCATAAAGAAACAATGCAATTTAAAATAAGACTTTAGCTCATTATTTCAATAATTCATATATTTCTTCCAAAGCTAAAAGGAAACCTGGTCTTCAAAATGGCATTTGCAACACAAACTCAAACTGATGATAATACAGCAAAAAGGCAGAGTCACATTTTCAAATGTTCATTCATTTCCCAACGCAGCTGCAAAGTGTGCCTATGTATCCCATGATATAACAGGATATTTTGGTTCTAAATAATTGGACTTGAGCAAACAAGAGAGTCAGGGGGAAGAAAAAAGAACTAAGAATTCCGAATTTCCTAGATTTTACCCATGCTCAGAGACTGAGGACAGGAACTCCACGTGGATTTCAAAAAACTCTTCTGCATCCCCTCTCCAAATTACTGTGTCTATGCAAATTGCAGCTCTCACCTGCACTGTCTGATTTGAATGGAATTGGGTATGAGGCAGCCGAGAATTAATTCAAGCAAGAGACTTTAAATGTTCTTCTTTGGGGTTTCATGTTCTGTGGAGTCACTTTGACAGCAAAGGCGCTGCTTTTGCACGAGTCCCATCAGGATCTTGTGCTTGCAGAGGTCAGAAATGAAGGTTCATTGAACCCACAGAGAGAGARAGAAAGCTCCTCAGCCTAGGGAAGGGATTTGGGAGCTGCTGCAGCCCCTGTCAGCTCAATCACAGCATCTCTGAAAGCTCCTCAGCCTGGGCTGAGGAAGAGTATTATTGTTGATAACATTTTCCAAATTCTCTCTATCAAATAGTTGGGTACACATTCATACATTTTTTTCTAAATGGTTTTTGAAATATTTGAAGGTCTTTTTCATTTTAAAAAGATGCACTGACATACTGAAAAGGAGCTGCTGCAGTCCCTGCCAGCTCAGTCACAGCAGCTCTGAAAGCTCTGGAAGTTCTGAAACCTCTGAGAGCTCTGAAAGCTCTGAGAGCTCCTCAGCCTGGGCTGGTTTTTGGGAACCTGCTGGTTCACTCACACCAACTCTGAAAGCTCTGAAAGCTCCTCAGCCTGGCTGGTTTTTGGGAGATGTTGCAGTCCCCCCCAGCTCTGTCCCTGTCACCTCTGTCCCTGTCTCCACCCTGCTCCTCTCTCTGATGGCACCAGGACAGAGATTCCCTCAGCTGGAACAGGAGGAGGAGAGGAAATGAGCTCTGCTCCCCTCAGAGTGCCATGTTTCTGTAACAATGCCATCACTCACTTTTGGGAAAAAAAGCTGGGATCACTTTACACATCCCATGCCACGCCAGGGGAGTGACAGCTACAGTGACATCAAGCAGGGTGCCAGCAAGGCTCTGAATGCTCCTTKGAAAGGAGTATTTACAGAAAGAGAAAATCATCAGGGAACTTTTCAGTTCTTTCATTTCTTTCTGGCTTACTCAGAATTCCTATCAGAAATTTTGGCTGTTGCCAGTGACACAAATGGGAGCTCCTTCCAACGTCTTTGAGCAACACCTCCCAAAACAACTCCAGGACTGGAAGAACAGAGAAAAGCTTTTATTTGAGAGCTCTGGATTGCAAAGCTGCCACTGCTGCTGCTGAAACTGCCCTGGATTTCAGTGGCTCTCAGGATAGCTCAGGCTCATTGCACACAAGTTTATTTTGAGGCACTGGGGAATATTGCAAAGCACTATTAAATCACATGGATTTGCTCAGCAAGGTGTGTTTGGAAATTCAAGGGTGTAATATCCATATTTGCTCCTGGTCTGCACAATAAATTATTTATATCTATTTCTCAGTTCAGGATTCTCAGACAGGTAGTTAAAAAATATGCGAAATGATTTATTCAAGGTTGGGAACACTTKCAGCATCCATAATACATCTCAGAATCAGCCATATTACTTCCAGAATGTACTTCATTTTCATAAAACTTCTGAACAATTTAATAAATCTTCTCAAAACCAGATGTGTATGATTGATCTTATAAATTTCCCATGGAAACAGGAGGCACCCTKCATTTTTTAAACCCTGAGAGGCACYGCATCTATCAGCTTTCTTAAGGGACTAAAGCTTCCCAAAACTGGCAGAACTAAATCACGGTTTTGTGCTGTGATTTGCTTTACCTGAGCTCACTCCTGCACACACAAATTTCTCCCTGTCCCTCCCTTTTCCCAGTCTGAGCCATGCCATGTCCTCAAGACCCTTTTTTTTCACTGGAATCACTGCCTGGGCTGAGTGCAGGTGGCAGAGACAGGATCTGTTCCAACACCATTGTCCAATCCTCCCTGCATTGTTACATCATTAAAATAGGAATTTGCTGTGTAGTTACTAATTAATGCTTAATAAAGATAAGTGCAACTTCTGACCATGCAAAGTAGTACAGAATTTCATGAGATAAAAAGGATGGGGTGCTCAGTGTACACAGAGGAGACGGTGCCACATCTATTATGGATAAGCATTTGATTATTCTCAAATTATTGTCACTTCACCAAATTMATCTTTCCCTTTATAAACCTATTTTTAAATTCCCTATCACAAAGGAGAGAAACTCCAGACTTGAGTGGTGCTTCAAAGAGATCATGTATTAAYATCAGAACACAAACAGCAGCCACACAACTGGCTGCTGTTTCATCCTGYCACAAATATTGATTGCCAATAAGAGGAGAAAAAAAGAGATGGGGACATCAAACAAATTTCTCTGAATCTCAATTTTTTAAGCTGGAATTGTTGTGAAGGAAGGGCAGTGAATTTCTCAAGGATTCTGAATGCATCACTGGACAGATCTCAATGCTTGTTCCCTGAATACCCACAGGGTATGAATGGCCCAGCTGAGTTTACAACAGCAATAAAGAGCAGACTYCCAAACTGACTGTGGACTGATGTGTAGAGCAGAGTGAAAAATAAACACRCTCAAGCTGCTACATAATTCTGTCAAGCATATGGTTAAGTTGTGATTTTATTTAGAAAACAGATTGTGAGAGTGAAGTGATGACAGCTGAGCCTATATTGGTCAGCCATAAATAAGGGAGAATTCTAATAGAGCTGGGCTTGTTCCTGATCATATGCTGCCACACAGATTTACTGAGAGCTAATCAGAAAACAGAGCTTTTTAAACACATTCCAGAGCTCCTTTCCAACTTTACATTGTTGAGCAATCCACGATTATTGCACCTAACTTTTAAGAGTACAACAGGGGAGTTACTTTTATGGCTCAATTAGACTTTCTAGCTCCTCCCAGACCAAACAAATCCCTCTGGCACTTATCATCCACATCTGAGCTCTGCTGGAATATTTCACCCATGGAAGAGAAACAAAATCTCAAAATGGTGGCCCAGTAGTGGCATTTTTGATGAAAACAGGTATTACAAAATAGAACATACACTGCTGCACTTGTTCCCAGTCCCAGCTCAGGCCATTTTTAATTTTCATATTTATTATTCCAAATGGCTTTAATGTGATGCAGCCATGATGGCTCAACTTCTACTTTGCTTTTCCATTATCTTTTTTATCTTTTATCACTGTTATCAAATTTGAGGCTAATGAATCTGGGTTATTTTTCTGATTTGTTCTGTTCCATCCAAGATGAGGTTTGGGAGGGTCAGAAATTTCTGGCTGAATCCTTTGTGTGTCAGCCACAGACAAAATTTCCAAATGTTGTCTGGGGGACACATGAGAAATCTGCCAATGTTGCCACATGTGTTGGATCAAAGGTGGCTGAAATGCTGGATTTGGTTATCAAGCTGATGTTCCAATTGGCATTCACAGGAAAATGGAACAAATGCAATGAATATTTTGCATTTTTTGATTGTTTCCACTGTAGGAGCTACTGGAATCTGTCTCTGGCCCACACCAAGACATCTCAGTGTGGGGTACGGACCTATTACTGAAAACAATTACACAAGGGGAGACAAACAACTGATAATTACCAGCCTTTCCATGCCCATTAGGTTAAGTATTCTTGAAAGTATATTCATCTGGCATCACATTTGCATTCTGATAGCAGATGAGAGAAATTGGATATTAAATCTATTGGCTCCCTTAGAGGGCAAACAGAGCAAAAGAGGCTATTAAATCACAAAAGGAGAAAATTCCTGGCTGCTCCCCTGTATTSTCTGACCCATCCTCAGAAGCTGCAGGGGTGTTTAACTCAGCAAACAGAGGCTGAGGAATCCCAGCCCTGCTGAAGGGAATGATCAGATCTCCTACAGCTCCAYTCTGGCAATTCAGCATCACTCGACYGCAAAATGCAGAGRTGTTTTGTAAAAGACTATAAAACCTAAAGATAAAATCAATCTTAKAAATGCAGAAGTCTTTTTTATCTAATTTTTCTGCCTTAGCATTTATCCAGCTTTAAGCAGTACAAGTCATCAGATAACCACACACTCAATTTCTAGTTTTTCCAAGGCCTCCTGGCTCATTTTGCAGCACATTCAGAGTCCTCCATCCAAAGAACACATCTTTGCCTACTGAAATTTCTTGTCAGCACCTCTATGAGTGAATTCTACACTTCCCAGTGCAGTTTGTTTTGTTCTGGGGTTTTCTTTCAGGTGACATCAGATCCATCAGGAGACATCCCTGGCACAGGGTCAGAGTTTCAGGTCCCTGCAGCCCCCTCTGGGAACAMATCCCCATCAGTGAGGAGCTGTGATGTGGTTATTTAGTGCAWCATCCCCCTTTAGGGACCCCATCGCCCCTGATGCCTGATGATTTTTGCTTTTCCCTTTACACTTCTTTGTACCCTCTGTGCATCCGCCTGTACCTCTTAGTCCACATGTTTGTAATTCCTGGAGCCTGATATTCCAGCTTAGTTCAGGAGTTCTGCTGGGCAGAGAGACCAAACATCCTCAGGAAGGGCTCAGTGTGCCCTGTGCTATCTTAAACCCCAGCTCAGCCTTGGGTGAAGCCTTCTGTCCAGAACATCTTGTGTAAACTGGGCTCTGGCCTCATCCAGGATTCATTAGAATAAGAAGACATTACTGCATTTGTTAAGTTTCTTATTGGGGAATCCTAGATAGATATGCTAATTCCTGAAACCTATAAAACTTGTACCCGTGCTGTACACGGGTGTGCATTCTGCCATCAAGTTGTGCACCTGGGATCCCAAATCCCGAGGTAAAACCCTCTTTATCCCCTTAACCGTATCTGTGTCATTATTAAAAACTGGCCTTTCAAGGCAACACCCCTGAGCCAGAGCCAGCAATGCACAGCCCTGCACTCCACACGAGCTGTGTAATTCAGGATCAAACAAAACTTCAGCACAGAGCTTTGGTTCCAGCTGAGCCATCCTTCCAGGCTCCACAAATCCAGCTCAGCTTCCAGAAGAAGCCAGAACTGCCACACTGTGAAGAGGAGAAGTTTGCCATAATTGAAAAAGGGTTTGCCAATAATGTCTTAAGAAACAAATGTGCAGCAATCTCTTGGTGCCTGAGAGAAATGCAAAAAGCACATCACATCATCATGAGTTTGTGTCTGACAGGGCCACTGCATTTCTGCCAAGTGCCTTCCTCACAAGCTTTTCCTGAGACAATGGAGGAAGAAAAACAAACAAACAAACAAACACTGAGTCTGTTCAGAGCAGTGATTGCAATAGGACCTGGCTGCTCTGAACACACAACAAAAACCTGAACACAGCCAGAGGGGCACAGAACATCGAGGATTATCTCCATGCTCAAATGCACTCAGTCAAGTTCAAATGCTAAAGTGAAAGATTGTCAGCTAGACAATGACTTCATAAACTGCTCAGGGCTTTGGGCGGCCACTGAAAGCATCCTTCACTGCATCTGTGTGGAGTTTTAAAGAAATTCCAGGGGACTGAGACACTTTTTCTGAGTCAAGGGCTGTAGAAAGTCCAGCAGTGGCCATACTCCTACAGCCAAAAACAAACACCCACATCTGCAGAGAGTTCTACACTCTCAGGGGGAATTGCCTGTTCTCTACATGTGCATCAACATCATAAACCAACATCTGTAAATACAGGGCTGGTTATAGTCAATGTTGGACCAGGCTGATTCTTGTTAATCAAATCGATAAATAATAATACACAGCAAGAAGAAAAAATAGGTGGGACCCAGTGCAGGAGGATGAGATCAGCTGCAAGCAGGCTGCTGTCCTGTGTGAACTTCCATTTAATTAYTGTTTATCAGAGAACAGCCCTTAGTCCTGCATTCAAAGTGCCTGAGAACATTCGGTACAAAAGCTTCGGTAACTCATCCTCAAAATTATTCTGAGCCACTGGAGCCATAATTACACTGTCATAATGAAGAGGGAAAAAAACTCTTCTAACAACTAAATTCTGGTTGTAAATTGCATTATGAAAGTGGTAATTCCCTCTGAAGGAGGCATTATCATGTCTTACTGCCCACATCAGTTCATTATGGTGCCTCTGCTCTCCCAGCGGAGCCTTCTCTGGGTAAATGAATGTTTTGGGATGATATTGCCAACTCGGGACTTATTACTTAATTGAATATGGAAACATTTAGGCCATTAGCATACATTTAGAAGTGTCTTATTTCACAGATGTTAATTTATCTTGGGGAATGCCCTTCTTTCTTCCCTCCTCCTTTCTCTCGTTCCATTCTTTCCCTGCAGCCAGCTTATTTATTCTGTTAGGTCCTAGTTCACCCATTTGCAAGCCCATGGTGAACAGCTCATTATTTGAAACCCTTCCCAAACTGAGATTTGARGTCTATTTTCCAAAAAGTGCACAGCCAAGCACTTCCCATCTTCCCTCACTGCTGAAAAGYATCACCAGCTCTGGGTGATTAAGAAAGCCTAAACACCTCTAGCCAAATAATGAGATTTTTTCAGGCATCCCAAATTGTTTTATCCACCTAATTATTACAAGATCTCAAAGGCATGCATGAAGCTTTTCCTGGCAGGTATCTCGCTTTGGGAATTTTTAACTGAAGTATAATATATTCCTTCTAACAAAAGGGTCAAGAAGCTAGAATAATCCAATGAAGGAAATTCCCACATTAGGAAATTTCCTTTATTATTAATAGATATTGGGAAACTGAGAGTAAATTCCTGCAACTGGCCAAGAGGCACAGGGTCCAAGTAAGCTCCCAGTGACTGCAGAGGGGAAGTTTTGGAGTTTTCACATTTCAGGGAGGGGTGAATGTCTGTATGCTCACAAACACGGTGTTTCTGCTGCAGCTCCTCCAATTTTGGATCGTTCCTCACAGCAGCTGTGATGTTTATTCTCCAGTCACAGCTCCCCTCCTTTCCCACACAGAAGGGCAGGATGGTAATTTAAACACCTCTCTGAACTACAGTGGGAACATTCAAAAATTCACTTTCCCTTCTGCCTTCAAATTTGTCCACAAACAATCGCTTCTGAGGGTATGACTGACRTTTTTCTTTCAAGTTTTACAGATTGCTCCAACCTACAGATTGGCAAAGCAATTACTGTCTCTGCTAAATCCAGAGCACAGACATGACTTAGAGTCTCTCAACACAGAATGAGTTATCAAATAAAAATAAAAATAAATTCAAAGTCAATTAGCATTTCTAGCTGCAGAGGAAAAAAAAAAAAAGCCTTTGTAGATGAACTCAAAGTTGAGGACCTAGATGCAAGAAATCCTATCCCTAAMGTAAAATAATAAACAAAGCAACCAAGCAAGGAAAAACCCAGGAGATGATTTAAAGCCATTTTCAGTATCTGTTAGCTTGAGTAATGAATACTTGCAGYAGGCAATTCCTCAAAAAGATGACAATCCTTAAACCCAAACCCCCCTCAGAGCTTTTAGCCATTAGATCTAAAGATTTACAAATTGATATCTTTTTGTTGATATGCCTTTACAAAGCACATTGCACCAGAGTTCACCAGGCACAGTTGAGAAAGGAAGAAGAGCCTTCAGCCTTCCCTGGCCACCAGCACATGAAAAGGTGAAAAAGGGGAAGCAAGCACTGAATGAAGCTGAGAAATCACCCACTTTCCTAACGTTCAGTGCTGCAGCCCAAGCTCACAACCCACAGCAATATTCCATTGTTACCCATCACCTATATTTTATCTCCTGCCTCTCCTCTAACTCTCACRCCCATACAGWGTCAAGACAAATACTTTTAATTTCTCTAGTTCATTAAAAAACAAAACCTAGGCCTTGGCTCTTACAGCCCAACTCTTTCACCAAATTAAAAACAGTCCATCAGTTTCACCTTCACTCCTCTAAATCTTCCCTTGTGTAGAACAACAGCACAAGATAAAAACCAAAGGTACCTTTCCCTACAGCTTTTAGTGTTCACCAGTTTCTAGAAGGCTCCCCTTAAACACTGTCCCCTTTCTAATAGAAAATTGTCTTTACCCTAAGCACAATGGTTCTGAAACAAAAACTATTCAGCAGTGGTGAATAATTTTTTACTTTTGGCTGGTTGGCATGTGTGTTTCCTCATTTTTGACCTGTCTATCCTATATTTTCCATCTGTTCAAGCCATGATTTCCAGTCCACTGGAGCAAAAGCAATGGTAAAAAAGCATTTTGCCAGCAGCCCTTGGCCTCACTTTGTGAACACAGTTCCAAATCCTGCTGCCACTCCAGGCAGAACTTACAAAAATAATGGATTGCTTCAAAATAAAAATTAATACAATTTTCCTCATCAGAGTTATGTTGGGGGAGGGGGGAAAGGAGCTTTTCCTTCAGAGCTCCGAATGAGAAGAGACCCAATGAACAGAGAACATGTCACCGAGGGATGACACAGATCCCACAACTCTGACCAAAAAACTCAACAAAAAAAAAAAAAAAACTTTGAGATGCTGTAACCATATCAAATGAAAGAATGGCTCCTTAAAAGCACAGTTAAACAATATTACAGCTACTCTGAAAGCCACGTACCCTTAGAAAAGGAGGTCAAGAGRAATCAAAACTCAAGAAAGCAACATRAGGAACAGCAAGTTGTTTTTAAAAGGTAACAGCAAACACTTTTAAGACAAGAATGCCACACTTTTCATTTTGAACTGATATTTGCTACCTATTTTTAGCTTACTTTTTGTTTTATGATACCTTAGATCTCAAAATAAAAAGCTACAATTCAAACACATCTTCTCCTTTTTGTTCCAGAAAATCCATTTTAGAGGCATTCCTTTAAAAGCTCAAGATTTTTCATCCTAATTTAAACAAAGCAAGGTTTTTGAAAATTTTATAAACCTACATGTAACRTAATTATCATGGTTGTAACTAGCTCCACCTTTAATGGATTACAGCTCATGGAAATAGAGATGCTTTGAAGTGAGATTTCCAAGACTCTACATCAACAGAGTAAAAACAATGAAGATTTTTTRCCTTAATTCTCTTTTAGATTTTAAAAAAAAAAAAAAGGTTTTAACGCTTATATCTAAACCAGCCTTCAAATGTAGAAGGAATGGAACATAGGGGCAAACTCAAAAAGAGAACTGGACACTGGCACTTACAGGAGCTCCCTCAACACCTCAATCTTGGGAAGAACGAGGGCATCAAACACCAACCACCGCCCCCTCGGGCAGCTTTTCACTTTCAGAAATTGTTTTGGTACATCAGTAACGCTTTGGGACCTCAAACATCCTGGAATAGGGAACCAGGCTTAGAGCACAAGAGATGTTGGAACATGGGAATCCTCCTCACATGCCCAATTCATGCTCATTTCCTGTAAACAACCCTGCAGGTTTAAACTTTATTAAYCTCAGCATGAGTCCAGTGAGAGATAAGGAGAATTGCAAACTCCAGCTGCCCAGACTTTATCTCCTCAGTTCTAAGAGGAGATAACATCTAATGTCCCAGCTCTACCATTGCAATTTTTGTAAGCATTCCTCAAAGGACAACCTCAGGACAAGGCCCTTCTCACTCCGARATCACAACTCAGACAATCCACACAATATCAAC
>NW_026623852.1:189841-211024 GCF_030028575.1 Malurus melanocephalus | reverse complement strand
ACAAGGAAGGTCAAAATGTCACCTTGCTTGACAGTCTTTGGTGCGTACTGGATGACGACATTATCATCCAGTCTCATTTCAGTTAGAGAAGGGGCAGCGTGGGTCTGGTAAAGGAAAACACTCCCAATCCTCTGCAAGGGCGGTCCCGACTCATCGATGTCATTGCGCCCCGCTCGCACCCCGTCACTTCTCCTCACATCCTCCTTGGCGCACTCCCCTCTCTCATCCCCTGTTTGGATAGAGTAGTAAAGCTCAACAGGGCTCCCCTCTGACCTGTCCATGTGTTTTTTGCGCCCAGCCACCACGCTGGGGGGGTTGAACCAGCTGGGCAGCAGCTCCAGCTCGGCCACGCACAGCCCCAGGTCGCCCTTGAGGCGGCAGCTGCCGCGCACCTCGCGCGTCTCGCGGAAGGCGAACACGCGCAGGCAGGGCAGCCGCTCCGAGGGGCTGAAATCGTCCCAGTCCCTGCCCACGATGTAGAACAGCACCTGCACCTTGGGCTTGCTCAGGTAGATCTTGGTGCTCAGGATGTAAGCCTTCAGCTTCCAGTTAAAGGAGAACTTGTCGGTGGATGCAAAGGGGTTTGAAGACAACATCAGGTCCTGGGGCACAGCCTGTTCGATGGAAAAGGGGCCGTAGCTGGCGTTTAACACGGGTGGGCTCTTGGATTTGTAGATCAGGAAGGATTCCACTCGGGACTGCAAGCTGGAGTTCCTCATGATATCCTGGTTGGCTTCCTTGAGGAAGAAGGAAACGTCGGCGTTGTGGATGCGGTAGGTCACAGGCAGGTAAGTTGGCAGCAAAGAAAACCTCTGTATGCTCTCCAGGATCCCCCGGCTGTCCGTCACTGTTGGGAGGAAAGGACAGTTTAAACCAGAGTTTAAACCAGAGTTTAAACCAGCAGCTCTTGAAGGCATTCTGTGCTATAACCTCACTGAGGGGTGGGCAGTGCTGTGGGGGTTAGAGGCAATAAACATCACCAATCCCTCACAGGTACCCTGTGAGATGATGATTGATCTGATCAGCTCAGAAAGCAATGGTTTATGAGCCATTCTGCATGGCAACCACATCAAAAGGAGTAGATCATGTAGGTTTGCACACACCAAAGGTCACACCTTCACTCCCAGCAGACATTTATTACCAGAGAACAGAATTACCCAGTCAGGACCTGCAACCCCAGAGCACTGCACAGGGACATCCAGAGAATCTGAGCATTACAGCAAGCTCCACCTGCACAGGAAACCAGGRCAATGATTTCACATCAAATGCTGCAAATGGACCTCTCAGAGCTCACTCCAACCTTCCTTTCAGCACTCTCAAGCAATAACATGGACCCCAAATGGTTTCCTGCACAAGGCTGAATTTCAGTTTTTTAAAAGCAGTTATCACAATAACCATTTACACAACAGCTCCTTTACATCACTCTGGCACTCCAGCATTTCAAAAGGAGCTGTATTTGCATCCAATTTACAGTCCCCTCTATTTCCCTTTAGCCATGAATAGAGGGGTTTTTTTCTGTAAATCACCATCAGGATTGGTGCCCCTGTTGTTGTCTAACCCTCACACAGCTGCACTGTGCATCACTGCAACTCAAAGAACCTTTTGGATGGCACTGAGCCTCTCCTGCTGCAGGGCACCTATTCCAACTGTGCCATCCACAATTACCTGAGGCAGCCTCAAAGAATGAGCCCAGCATCCTTTCTATGAACTGTCAGCCCCAAAGAACAAAGACACGCTGTCAAAAATACCGATGCAAATACAGCAGCACCTTTCCTGTTTGAACATCTGACCTTCGTGCTCACATCTTCCACCCTAATTACAAAATAAATTGCGTTTTTTTCCCCCATAGCAAATTCAAATCCTTACCCTTATTCAAAAAGGGGATAAAGGCTCACCACAGATGGCATTCAAAGACAGTCCAGTTTCTCAAGCTCTAATTCACAAATGCTTTAGTTGACTATATTTTTTTGCTTGGCATCTGACCTAAATATTTATTTACTCAGTGAATACTGTAGTGGCCTAAACTGATGCCAGTCACTCCCAACTACTTTGTCCACCCTCAGACAAGTCATTTTTCCTGTGTTGCTGTTCTATGCCCCAAAAACAGAGGTTATTACTATTTCTTTCCCCTTCCCCTTTGTCTGTGCAGTCTGCAGCTGATTTATCAGATTTATCTGATAAATTTAACAGATTTATCTCACTATTTGTGCAGGAGCAGCACATGAAATCCCACGGCTGGGAACTGGTGAGGGTCTCCAGGCACTAACACCACGAAAAACAATAAACTGAGGTTTAAAAGGAGGAGCAGAAAACTTTCTAGGTGCAAAAGCAAAACCAGYTGGATTCCTAAAAAAGATAATCCACAAAAACACTTAAAAACCAGCAACAATCAAAACAAGGTAAGGGTGGGCATCACTCAGAAGGAAAATCTCAGATTGAAAAACGCCAGGAAGAAAGTTTCACAATTTTACAAAATCTTTCCATCTTGGAAAAGTGAAATTCCTCTTCCAATAAAGAACTGCAATAAAACCTTTCTTTTAAAAGTAAGGAAATAAAGAACTGGAAATGAAGACTATCTGAACAATCAGGAAATGGCCCCAGCGCACATCAACGTATAAGACTGTAAACTGAAAGCCTGGAGTTCTGTGATCCCCCAGAGGTGGCAAATCCATCTTAGATCTTGAATAAGGATCATTTTTAATAAAGAGTAAATTGCAGAACTTCTTTGCACACAAAACCACCCTTCATTTTAGCCTTAGAGAGGGAACTGAATGCTGGAAAGACTTTCTCCAGATATTGAGAGCAAATGAAGTTTTTGCAGACCTTTTTCTGGATAATSCTCCCACAAAGGCTTTGGAGTACTGAGTGCAGGGCTGAGCTCTCCTGGGCAGCCCCAGGATCTCCTGTGCTCTTGTGCTCCTCCTTCCCCACCAAATGCTCCATTTATAAACTCCACACTCATTTCAGACTCCTCCCAACACCATTAAACACAGCAAGGTGTCAAAGCAGCATCTTAGGGAGAGGAAAAAAAACCTCAAGGTATTCAATTTGTTATTCCCCTTGTTTTGATTGCAGCTCCCTCCCTCCACAGGAAGAAGAACATTATTTTTATATTAAAATTAACAGTGTTTCRCCTCGTAATTTTTTAATCATTTATTTTAGTGCTTAATTATCTGAGGGATTAAAAACCTTCCCTTTGTGTTCCACATCTCCACAGGACAACATTCCTGGGATTTTATAAATCAATGACTCTTGGGAGTAGGAGAACTACACAAATAGGGAAAAAAGGAAAGAGTGAAGGTGAACTGGGTGTGAAAATAGGAACTGGGTGTGAAAATAGGAACTGGGTGTGAAAATAGGACCCAAGCTCACCAGCTGAAATGGGGTCCACTGGTTTGAAGTTCCTGGGCAGTGCCAAACTGGTCCCCTCTCCACTGTCCTTCCCCCACCACCAAGCTGGGAACGTGCACTGAAAATCAACTGGTTTGTGCTGGAAGTGACAGCAGCTTTCCAAACAGCCAAAGGCCAAAAATTCAAACAATTTCAAACCTTTATCTGGGGAGAGTTATAATCAGCACAAACATGGAAAAAAAAAAAGTCTCCAAAACAACACTGAGCTCTGCTGTACCATCTGGATTTTGACCGTGAAAGTTTATTAAGGACTCTGAAGGATAGGAAATTAAAAACAAAAACAACGATCAGCRTCCTTAATTACAACCATGACTATTTTGGTAAAAATTATGCATGTTTTTACAAAGGCAGAATTGCAGAAGATTACAATATTGTGTGCTATGAGTGAGACCCAGCATAGAAGTGGTGTTTTAAAGATTTAAATTCTATAATCTACCCCAATATTACATTATATGTTGAACCTATTCCATCATTCCACTGGAATAACCCATCTGAGTGATTAAGACAAGACTGAGACAGTGACTCTGAATGTGTCAAACACAACAAAGGATGGTGAACTGAAGTGCTGGTAAGGAAACAACATCGAGACAAAAAAAATAAATAAATTCAAGAGCTGCAGTTTACCTCGACTGCATCACAATGTCTGAGAATTGCTCCCCATGGAGACCTTGGCACAGATGGAMCAGGATGGATTCCTTTCCTCTGACTGACACTGCTTAAAAACTCCTTGTCATGGATGGAAGAAGCACAATGTGGAGGTCAGTGAATCTGAAATCATCTCAGAGAAGAGCAGCACGTTGGGTTTTCTCCTGCACAAACCTTGTGCCTTGGTGGATCCCTCAACWCCAATTTGTAACTCACTGCATTTACCTTGCAGACTCTCACTGCTTTCCTCATTAAGCTGTTAATTGTGTACTGCAGCCTGGCTAAGGATCCTCAACCTTTATTTCTCTATATCACATCACTGCAGCTTTCAGTCACTGACAAAAACACTCTTTTTATAGCTCAGTGCAAAGTTATTGACCATGGCTTCAGAAAATTGAACAAATCTGCCAGACCACTGACTTCATTCTGTATTACCAGATCCTTGGGATTTCAGCCCTCACAGTTACTTCATTTTTAAAACTGTTCAATCCACAATCATCCAGCATTCATGAGATATAAAACTCTTCCAATCAATTATATAATGCTACTATTAAAAAAAAAAAAAAGTAAATTGTCTTTTTCTTGTAGATGGAAGGGAACGAGTTCTTAGGAAAATTGCCTTACAGCTGCAAGCTCAGGCTGGTAATGCAATAGATCAAATTTGTTGCTGTATCTTGGGGATTGAGATAAGTGGTTCATTTCAGTAAGGCCAGAAATTTTACCTTTTTAGTTAGCTTCAGCTGCTCTCCTTGAATCTTTTGAACACTTCTGCTCTTCTAGGTTTGCTATAAATTGAAATCATTTCAGCCAAAATATCCAGGAAAAAAAATCTGTTAGTGTGATAATATTTTCAGCTCTGGAAAGTAATGTCACAGGAGACATCTGTTTCAATAAAACTGCAGGCTCACTTGAAAAATTAAGATATTTCAGTTTTAACCTAGTGAAGTGGCTGAATCTCTAATGCTCAGAAGGGAGGCATTTTAAAGCCAAGCTATAAARAGAGAGTCCCTTCCCCAGGGACAGCTCAGGCAGCTCCTGAGTGAGGATGATCAGCTCTGAATTCTGTGAGTGACACAGAGGGGCAGAATGTGTCACAGGCAGATCTGAGCAGGGTCATTTCCATCCTACAGGGTTTGTTTGTCATTCCTTCCTTAGGTCCCAGCATCCTCCAAAGCCCTTAGGAACCAGACTGGAGCATCCCATGGATGACTCCTGTGCTCCTTCTTCTCCAGCCTTGGTTCCATTCCCTGGAACCATCAGCACTGCACTCCTGACCTTGGCATTAAGTGCTTTCTGTGCTTTCTTGACAGAAAAGCAGCTTTATGACAGTGGCCAAATGGACGGCGAGGCTAAATGTAAGGGGAGGACTCAACCAGCCAGATTTTCCTGTAGCTTCCACTACTTCAACATTTGGAATAAAAAACCCTCAAACCCACAACAAATAAAACCCAACAAAAGCTCTGCCACGCTCGGATGAGGTGGAGCTGAGCCATGCCCAGAGGGACAGAAGGGGCTGAGCTCCAGCTCACAGGAACAGAACCAAGGCGTTCCTACCCTGCAGATGAACTGTTTATTCCAAGTGCACAATTGTATTTCAGGGTTTCCAGTGACCCATCGTTCCTGCACAAACTAAAGCAGCAATTGTCACTGTCAATGAACAGCCACCACTGACATTGGAACACTCACTGCCCAYTGTGCTTCACCTCCCTGCCTGGAAGAGGAAAATCAGCTCACCAGAGAGAAATTAAAGAATCCAGCTGTCTGCAGCAAGCACCCTAACCTTTCCTCCTGGGCTGTCACAGCATTACAGAGCAGTTTCCAGAGAAGGCTCCTGCTTTTGGTAACCAACACCATCACTGGAAAGGGCAAACACCCAGGGAACAGYGATAAGGCCAAATCGATGTGTCACAAACAGGAGAGCAAAAATAGAGCCCTGCAACACACGAGTCGTGCATTTATCTGTAGCAAATTAAAAAGAAAAATGGCTCCAAGGCCCAAAATCACCAATTTCTTTTAAAGTCCTCTCCTTATTAGCATTTCAGACTGCTCTGCCTGCTTCACTTTATAACATTCCCTGTGACCGTTTCATCCTTGGGAAATTATCATTCCTCTCCAAGAGCAGTGCTGTTCCCAACCTGCCAACTTCTCCCTTTTCCCCAAGTTATTAAACTCTCAYTCCAGTTCTGCACCTCTGCAGAGCTTGTTAGAAAATCGGGGAAAGATGATTTGATCATCACGGCTGCAGACCATGCTGAAAAGTTTCTTGGGGAAAAGGTGACTCCTCCTTTCTTGGAAGAGAATTTTAAACAAGTTGAGGTATTTTAAAGAGTGCAACACACACTTAACAGCACACGCTGAATAAAGCAAATTAGATTTCACAAAGATGCAGAAAAATCACCTGAACTATCATTTCTAAGAGGAATGCACATGTTCAAACCATTCTTTTTATGAAAACAATCAAGCACCACTACTGCAATGAGAAAAAGAATTTTTAAGTGCTGAGTCATGCAAAGAAGGAAGATGAGCCAAGGTGCTCAAACTTCATGAGGATCTGCCTGATCAGAGAGATGAGTGAGTTATTGATGTGCTGAAGGGACTTTGTGTGTGTTTCCATTTCTGCCATTCCCCCTCTTCATTTAAGTCTCTGCTTCCAGAGAAAAATAAATGAAGATTTCAAAGATTTAAAGAAGAAAACAAAGCCAAACACACAAACAAAAAGCCCCCACAAAATTAGAAAGCTGAGATACTTTCCAGGAATATCTTGATTTAAACACAGTTTCGTAATGGGATTTTGTTTGGGAACCAATGGAGAGAAAATGCTGAGTAGCAGGGGAGTGGAGTGACAGGAGTCCAACATCAGCTGTCAGATTCCTCCTGACACAGAAATACAGGGAACACCTTACACTGCTCAGACTCTGTTCAGACTGTCAGAAGTTGATCAGATTCTGTCTCAAATGTCTGCAAAATTCCCTCTTCATTYTCTGCAGGATCCCAGGGCTGTGCAGAGGCTGCAGTTCTGTTACCGGGCCATTATTGATGAGAAAAAAAAAAAAAATCTAAGCATTAAATGCAGCCCTGAGTCAGCAGGAGGGACAGAGCATTTTGTGCTGCTGCCCTTTCCTTTCCTGACACAGCCGTGTCTGTGACCCTGCTCCAATCTGCTCTGGGAATTGCAGCACTGGGGTGTTCATGACTGCTGGTTGAGCATTCTTTTCCCTCCAGAGTATGGTTTTTTTTTTTTTAAATTCATTTTTATTTTATGAATCCATATCATGCCTCTACTTGCTGCAGGCTCTGTGCCTAACACTGAATTTGTACAACCAACAATTACRATATTGATCCTCGATGGCTACATTCACTAACAAGATAAAATAAGAAAATCTGTTTTAAGTTTTATTTAAATAACACCACAGTGCTGGTATGTGCAGTAAATTTCCAGGAATTTTAATGTTTCACTAAATACCTACCCATTTTACATTCATTAAAGAAAGGGCAGCTTAAAAATACCTGAGTGTTCTCAGAAGGAAATGAAGATAGTAAAGGGTACCTGTTCAGGTACCTTTTGCACCTGAAAGTCTGGAAATTGGTGGACACCAGAGAAGATAAATACACACATTCAAACAGGTAAATCTGATTTTGGCAGCGTGGAACAGGGGCAGAGCTCATTAACATTGGGTGTTTCTGTGCTTCCCTGTGATCTCTGCTACAGACACTCAGAATGCACAAATTCCTCAGTCCACAGCATCCTCCTGCTCACAAGAGGCAGCAAACAAAGCTTTAATTCCTGCTCTGAAATAACAGCCACAGTCCAAATCTGTCAGCAGGCAGGAAGATCTCACACCCTTCCCAAATTCAAAGGCTATCCTCATTAATGGAGATGATAAGAGCCCTCCTGACATGTTCTTATGAGCTCCTGAATCACTGGCTCCTCATCCTGCCCAGGAAGTTTTCCTTTGCTGCTGGAACCTGACATTCCCCATGCTTTTCATCTTCCTGTCAACCAAGCAGGGAGCTGAGGTCTCTCACAGAAAGAATTTGCCTGAATAAAAGGGCTCCCAAACACCAGATTAATTAATCAGGCAGCTTTTCAGTCTTATTCTGACCACTGAATCACATCAAAGCTGTGGCAGTGCTCAGCAGAGTTGAGCTCTGTCTCACAGCCTTTATCATCCCCTGGTGTATCCATGATAATAATCCACTCCCAAATATGARCAGAAGAGCCTGTCCAGTCTAAAACTTCTGCTAAATGGTTCCTCTCTTCTCATTYTCCTCCCAGTTACAAACCCTGCTGTCCCCACCAGGCAAACTGGGGCCATCTCTCAGGTGAGATGGATGAAATCATCCACCTTTCCTTCTGCTCTTTAGAAATGGATTTTACAATACCTGCCCATTCCTCCAGCTTTAAAATCTCTCTTGTTCTGGAAACAAAACATTGTGCTCCTTCCTCAGCTGTCTCCAAAGTGTAACAGAAAGGAGAGTCAAAAGGATTGCCATTATCATTTTATAGCCCSATAATGTTTTGTTTCACTATCCCAGCAAACTCCAAAGGGCATGAACTCCAAASTTATCCAATATTCATTTAACTAAATCTAGGGAAAGTTCTCTGCTCATGCAAAACTGCAAAATCTTATTCAGAAAATTATTCTGCCTTTTCAAACCACCCTCATTCTCTCGCACACCCATTTAAAGTGCTCTCTGGATAAGCTGATATGGATTGGCTGCAGTGTTCAACACTCCAGAAACACCAAAAAAAGAGATTCTGCCTGACAAAGTCTGCAGTGCTTTCCTTGGCACTTCTTTGGGAGTTTATCCTGTCCGTTTTGAGCCATTTTTCACATGTCCTCACAGATTCTAAAGGTCACATTAAAATCCACCTCAGCTAAACACCTTGTTTTCCTGAAGCTTTCTAGAACCTGGAATGCTGTAGCTGAGTGCCACAGTCAGGATCCCCCCAGGAGGATGCCCTYACACACAGAGCTGCCTTCTCTGGGGGTTTAATTACAGCAAAATTCCTCCTGGAGAATCTGGAGGGTGTTTAATATTCAGCAGCAATAGGGACTGCAGGGGAGAACCTCTGGGAGCTCAAGATTATTCCCCTTACCCTGCAATTAGCTTGGATACTTTAAACTCCTGCTCCTTGGGCATGAAGAGTTTGAATTCATCCCACTGAGCAGCTTTCAACAGGAGATTCCAACAGCACTGGTGAAAAACACCCAACGGAAAGCTCAGAAAAAATTACAGTACATTCAAACCAAATTACAGACAGACTTTCTGCCAAGCAGATCTTCACACTTGCAGAGAGCACAGACTGAATCTCTGTCWCAGGCATGGTTCCCTGCACATTCCCAACAATTATCCTCAGGAATATCTCAGGAGTGTTTGCATGTGGGAATCTCAAACAGATCCATTCATATCTGGTGTCACTGAGGGTGTGAGCAAAGTGCAAATCCTACTGCAAGTAAAACATCTTCAGTTGTGGATATTAAACCTGCACCAAATTGATTCTACAATTGTATAATTGACTGATGCTCCACATCRCTGCTGGTAAATAAGAGATTAAAGCTGAGGTTCTGTAATTGAATGTGTCCAGAATAAAGAGCAGTTCTGCCAGGTGGGGTGAGACAGATGGTGGGATTTGTGTGTGAGCAGAGCCCCACAGAAAAGCATCACCCTTCCAGTTCCAGCTGATCCTGCACTGCATTTCCTCCAGCAGGGTTCATTCACACAACTGCGCCTGAACTTTCTGATACCTCACTCTAACTCTGTGTGAAGAACTGATTTTTCAGCTGCCAAGCTAAACTAATCAAAACCTAAAAACAATTCTCTCAGGTCAATCCAAAGTGAAATACTTTTCAGCACCCCAGCACTACCAAAGGGAAGGGAAAAAAAACCCTAATAAAAACAAAGGAAAGGACCATGTTACCCTTTAAAAATTGCAAAGAAAAAAATTAAAGCCTCCAACCTTTCTTCTCAAGCTCCATCTTACTTTTTGAGTATTTCTTTCACAGGAAAGCTGTTCTGCATCTCCATCTTAATCCACAGCCTTTCTACTGCACTGGCATGGGTAAGAGCTACTGGAATTTGGGAGTTTTGAATTTAGTGCCTCCATAATAAAAGCAGCTCCTTTAGAGCTTGGCCTTCCTTCCCTGGGAATGTCACTTCCCTCTCACTGTCCTGGCTGGRTAACAATCACATCACTGAATAAATGGACTAAATAGCTGAGCAAATATTTCTGTGCCTAGTTATCATAATCCACAAATCACTACCAACTGKTGTTTTATTACATAACAGAGATAAGGATTAAACCTGGAGTTGGAAGACAACGAATATATAATTAAGACCAAACAGAAACGTACTGATTACTTAATCTAATTTRTGTTACATCTCTTGTTTTACAAATTAAGATAAGCTTCTTTACATACCCATGCTTCAGTCTATAAGTACTTACAGCCCCTTTCCCAATCCCTAAAAAATGCTCTGACTTGGTGAAACAAATCACAGAATGTACAGAATTCACCACCTGGCACTTTAGGAAATACCCAGGAATAAATCAAGCAAGACAAACCACTCCAAGTGAAGGAAAGCAAAAGCATTAAAATGACACATTAAAAGTGTGCTGCCAAATTACATATGGTTCACAGCAGTGCCACATWTAAAATTTAAGACTTGAGCGCTCGAAATTGTACGAATGGAAGGAGCATCACTGATCTCATGGTGACTGAAAGTGAGGAGCTGCACATTTTGTAAGGAATTTTGGCTCCTGACTATGGCACCGGAAAGAGGAAGACAGAGCAGGTTCATTGGAAGAAATTATTGGGAGAAATAATAACAGTAAAGGCACACAGCCCCTCACCCAGCCCAGGGCACTCACTGCTGTCTGTCGTTCTGTCTGTCTGTCCAACACTGCAGCCTTTCCCTCTGTCCTGCTGAGGCTGAATGTCCTCCCAATTCACACCAGGGCTGGAGCCACCACCAAATGAGCCACCCCTCTGTTTGCAGGGGTTTATAAAGCACAAACACAGCTGAAAGTCATAACGAGCCCAGCACTAATTTAACAAGTTACAGCTGAAGGCTTTAACAAGCTACAGCTGAAACCTTCTTCAAGGAGCTTAATCTCTTCAAATATTTGGAGAGTTGTTGCTCTTCATAAAAATACTGCTCTTCGTAAAAATACTGCTCTTCATAAAAATACTGCTCTTGAAGTCAAATCCTTCCTCTGCTCCTCTTCCTCTCAGCAACTTTATGAGAATTTTTGGTTTTTACTTCTTTTTTTGCCATAAGTAATAAGGAACCTTTCCTGCTCAGGTCTCAGTCAGTCTGCACACCAATTAAGCTAATTGGCAACATATTTGAAACACTCCCTAATTACAGCTGCAGAAATTTTCAGAGAACAACCTTTCTGCAATTTTTCCTTCAATCAAAATATAAAAAAGCAGTGAACGCTCTGCAACTCTTAACTCTTCCCTGATAAGGCTCTTAAAAGACTTTCAGAAGAATTTACTSGAGTGATCCCCTGGCTGTGTGGCTGCTCAGTGCTGTTGGATTGGAAATTTTCCGATGAGTAACTTTGGGCAGGCAGTGATGTCAGGAAAAGCACCGCTGGGGATGTGTGTTCTGAGTACTGAARAGCAGAAAAGCTGCACAAGGCTCTCACAAATGATTTAACTCAGGGTTTTGCTAAGTCATGCMATCAGCCTGACCATCCCAAATGTGGCTTTAATGAAATCCAGGTTTCCTTTTTAGCCCCCCTTAATTTAAAAAGCAGCTCCTGCTGCCTGTGCACCTCACTTTGCTCTTACAATTGCTCTGGAAGGACAATGTGTTATAKAAAACATGCAGATCCTGGCTTTAAAGAAAATAAATTATTTGGGGTTTTTTTTCTGTGTTGTGTTTTAGTAGAGAGAGAAAAAATCCACTCTAAATTGCACCATTATTAGTAACTGATAATATCTCATGGCCATTACAGAAAAGGGCTGAGCTATTTTGGTCTATGAATGAGGCTGTCTTCATCATCTCCTTGCTTTTTTGACCCAAGCAGAGAGAAAAAGGTTCATCTTCTCTTTCAGTTTTGCATTTCCTCTGGTTCTTGGCTTCGTGCATCAGCCCCTTCTRTCCAGCATTATTTCACTTGAACTGCTCTGATTTGTTTCCAGTCTCCAGTGCAGTTCCCAGTTGTAGTCTGCATACAAAGGAGTAATTTGTTGCCTTGAGCCTGGTGGTTAGAAGGGAGGAACGCTTAAGCAGGGATGGCACATAGAGGAGAAGACAATGACTTCCAACACTCTGGAAATGTCAGACCCTGACCTTTGAAAAGACTGAAAGGAGCCGGAGGGCACAAACCCTAAGGGATGTTTCTGCATGAACAAAGATGGGCGGGGATTGTTTCTGAGTCAGAAAAACAATGACACATTGCTGCCCTTGGTTCTCCAGCCTGTGGAATTACCTGATCCTACCAGAGATCCCATTGTGCWCCACTCAGCAAATACCTTCTCTTTTTTTTTGAAGCAGGGAAACAATAGCCCTCTAAAAACTGTGAAGAGGAACGGGCCTGCAATCTTTAGCTCCCTGGGAGGAAGGGTTTTGTTCTTCACCGTATCTGAAATGCCCAGAGGAGCAGGAAGGATGGGGATGTGGGCACAGGATGGGGATGGTGGCACAGGATGGGGATGGTGGCACAGGATGGGGATGGTGGGAACGGGATGGGGATGGTGGCACGGGATGGGGATGGTGGCACAGGATGGGCACAGGATGGGGATGGTGGGCACAGGATGGGGATGGTGGGAACGGGATGGGGATGTGGGCACAGGATGGGGATGGTTCCTGGCACAGGATGGGGTGTTTTCTGGCACAGGATGGGGATGTTTCCTGGCACAGGATGGGGATGGGGTTTCCTGGAACAGTGCCCTGCTCTCTCCAGAATGAAGCTCTGATGGGGTCACAGCAGATTTGAGGGGTTTAGGGGAGCACAGGAGGGACAATGGCCATAAAAACACAGAGTAGTGCAGGTGTAAGCCATGTCCTCTCTAGGCTGTACTGCCAGTGCCAGGCARTKAACAGGCTCTGGTGAAGCAGTGAARTATTCAGGTTGCCTTTAATTTSCTAAAWTCACCACCAAGGCAAAGCACATCCATCATCCATCTAAGCAGTGAGCACTGGGCTGTGCTGAGCCCACCCAGAAATGGATGCAGAGTCCATTTCTCTGCATCTTAAACTACTTCTGTAATTTGTTCTGATTTAAGTGCAGTTGCAAACAATGGAATTCTTCTAGGATTGCCCACATTTGATTTTAGCATCTCAAGAGAATCTATGAAATTCAATATCAAACCCATATTTTTTTATCTCAAACCTTAAACTACGTCCAAACACAGTCAAGATCCAGAAACAAAAAACCCCTCTTTGTTTCAGCCTTAACTAGGATGGTCTCTTGGCATTAGTATTTTGCATTCATAAGAAGTCAGTGAACTAACAGAAAACAATGTGTGTAAGACCAAGAATCAAATCAAAGCTACAAACACAAGGAGTTTGTCTCATGGATGGTGTCTCCTAACCAGGATAGAGCTCAGTTCTCTGCAGCCTTTCACAGTGCAGATCAAGCAGCTCACCGTGCTCCTGGGCTGAGATTAACTTTAAGCAGAGCTGTTATCCTGTGTTCATCAGCCTTACAAAGCCTAAGCCAACAGAGAGGTCACCCAGACCCTACTSAGGAGCACTTATTAATGCAGAGCACACCTTTCTGTCTGTCAGTAAAACTGGAAAGAACTAATGGAGGCAAATGTATTACAATTAGCTGAAAGAATAGTAAATGTCCTCCTTATATTATTTTAATACTCTTCTCAAAACTTTATATCACTCAATTCAGCAAGAAATTTCAGGAGGCTGCTGGAATTTTGACTTTTCTCGACAGCACTACTTTCCCGATCAAGGTGTGAGCATTAACTGGTAACTACTCCCATTTATATGAATAATGTCCATTTTAAAGTTTCAGCTGCAGTGCAACACCCAATTTGAATTGCTGCCTGTGAAAAGAGTGGATTCAGCACATCTCATTTATGTGCTTATCTAAACTGGAGGCAGCCACACAATATAATTTAGTGTATACAGCACTTTGCTAATAGAGAAGCGATGCACKGAGTAGCTTTTACTCAGAAGGTTTCTTTAGCTTGGAATCTGAACACTTAATACAGCAGAAGAATTTAATTTTCTGGGGCACGGTTTCTCACTGACACAGGTGCTCTTATAGCAGAATTTACAGAGTCCATTATCTTCTCAAATAGGAAGCACAAGAAGTGATCATGCAAGAAAAGACGTTATAAAAGACTTCACTTAATCTGAGATTTGTGGGAGTAGAGCTCCAGTTTAAACCTCAAAAGCCAAGTTCAAAGTCTGCTGCAGACGATGGTGTGTAAGTGCAGGAGCTGCCCATTTAGCCAAATCCTGACTGGAATTGCCACCCAGGCAYCCCACAGCACCATTTATCTCTCTGGGTGTCTCTGAGTAATGGAGAGSACACAGACACTGACAGAGCATGGAAAATTCATTACCCGGCCACGGAGGAGGGGAGGGAAGAACAAACACAACACTTTTCATTTGGCACTGACAGCATGGCAGGGGATCAGTGAAACATGGGCAGAGCCCTCGGGGAGCTGCTGGCAGTGCTGGGCTGTGCTCAGAGTGAGAACACACACCTCAGGATGGACAGGCAGCAGCCTTTAACTGGAGACTTTAATTGCAGGTTGTGATGCCACCCTGAGATCAGGGAACCCCAGAGCCCCAGCTCTGACAGGAGATGCCACTGGAGAGGTGAGGGAGCGGTCTCCTCTGATTTCCTCACAGTTCAGTGGCATTTTGCTCTCTTGGGGCACTCAGAACCTTYAAACTCTGCCCGACTGATGCAAAGCCTCGCTTAACCCCAGCAGCACACACGTCACGGGCAATCAACAYAAAACTCTCCATGACTCTCCATCTCCAACTCTCCAAGCTCAGCAAAGGGTTCACCTTTGGAGCAGGAGCAGAGTCAGGGCTGGCTGGGATTCCTCAGAGCCTTCAGTCAGCACTGGGGATGTGCTGTTTGTGAACAGCTCAAAGCTGCCACTTCCCATCTGTTGGTTTATGATAGGAGGACTCATCAGGATAMAAACAAYRCAACAAACTGARACACAATCTCTGTGTGAGTAGAACCTCAGTGAGTTCCAACCTCATGGTGTTGAGTTCATAAATAACAGCAGGGTACCAGAATTCTGAATTTCAGTGGATTAAAGGCCAAAGAGAAATGTTAGCTCCATTTACCATGGGAATGGGAAGGAACCATGGAATATGGAAGCATTCAGAGCAATGGGATTGTACAGATTTGTGTCTTTACTCCAGATGACCAGAACAAGAACAGTTCATGAGGAAAGAGCTAAACAATGGCTGTAGTATTTAATCTTATTTAAATGAAATCCACAATGTATAACAAAGTGTTGATAGCACAGAACCCAGCAAGCAGTAGAAGCATCTCTTTACAGCAGAAATCACTGCAGAGGATTCAGGGCTGAGAATGATCAGCAGTGGATTCAGGGGTGAGAATGATGAGCAGCAGTGGATTCACAGTTTAGAATGATCAGCAGTGGATTCAGGGTTGAGAATGATCAGCAGTGGATTCAGGGTTGGGAATGATCAGCAGTGGATTGAGGGTTCAGAATGATCAGCAGCAGTGGATTCAGGGTTGAGGATGATCAGCAGCAAAGGATTCAGGGTGGAGAATGAGCAGCAGTGGATTCACAGTTTAGAATGATCAGCAGTGGATTCAGGGGTGAGAATGATCAGCAGTGGATTCAGGGGTGAGGATGAGCAGCAGAGGATTCAGGGCTGAGAATGAGCAGCAGTGGATTCACAGTTTAGAATGATCAGCAGTGGATTCAGGGTTGAGGATGAGCAGCAGAGGATTCACAGTTTAGAATGATCAGCAGCAGTGGATTGAAGGATGCCCTGGGTACAGAAGCTGCTCAGTGCTGGTTCCTGCCTGGGGACACTCTCTGGCTGCTGCAAACAGCACAAATTCCTCTGCTGGCTGTGTGAATGCTCAGCAACTGTGAGCCCTGTCACAGATTGTGCTGTTGCTAGCACTCTGCTGCAGAAACCGGGGCTAATTAACGTGAAAAGCAAGAGCTGGATCACATGTAAAGATGAACAGGTAGATAAATACACCTTGTACCTGCTGGAGAAATTGAGGAGATGAAAGGATCAGACCCAGCACAAGGCAGCAGGCAGTGGCACTCTGTCAGAGGTGCTCTGAGTTCATTATCACCTCCAAAGGACATTTCTCCCCAGTGCTTCAGCCACAGGAAATTTCAGAGCAGGTTACATAAAACGTTATCTTGGCAAAGATCCGCGGGTTTATGCTCTGAACCATCTTTTATGTGATGTTTGGTTTCATTGGACCATTCTGATTCTAACAATACCATGGATAATAAATGAAGATGTTTCACAACTTGGTAAGATAGCCAAAATGCCACTACCTACCTAATGAGCCTTATAATTGAGTTGTAATGAATTTTATGKAGTGCTGTGTAACTGGAATGATGCAGGAGACACTGGAAGATATTTAAGAGGGAAGAGTTCAAACACAGTTTTCAAAAGCAGGGATGAAAATAATCACCAGTTTACTCACAGAGTTGTTACTCCTGACAGGATTCAATTTAAGCAATGAGATTACTCATGTGAGTAAATCTGTCACAGAAATAAAGCTGCAGAAAGGATGGGATGGAAAGGTGATGATRTTTAGAAAGCTTTTCTCTGTGCAGCATCCAACAAAAACTGTGCAATGCATTCCTGTCAAGAGGTGGTTTATTCTAACACGACATGAAAGCCTGGGAGTTCTGAAGAAGTTAATATCCACTTTTAAAAATATTTTATACTGATCACGATTTGAGCATAAAAGCAAAAAAGTAAAGTCTCTCTTCTTTTGCTTGTTTTCTCTCTGTTTGATGAGTACTACCTCATTTGGATTTCAACTGAAAAAGCAATTAAAAATGAAATTAGGTCGATAAATCAAAGAAATACTTTCTGATCTCCTAACTTGCTGACAAACTTTTTAAAAAGTGGAATAGATGACAACTAACAAATAACATGGYTTCACACAAAACAGTCCTTGAAGCAAACCACATGGAATTCAAACACCTGGCAGCACTTGTGTGAGCTTCCAGAATATTCTGAAACACATGCAAGATTAAATACAAAGAAACAAAAAAACCCTCCCATTTTTCGTGGTGTTTTGCCCAACATTTTCCAAGAAAAAGGTATGAACCCAAGATTATTAGCTTCTAAAAACCCATAGCTACAAACACTTTGTATCTGAAAATATTTCAAAGACACTTGAAAGCTTTGAGCCTTCTGTGTCACGTTTCTCTCATTAAAAGTGTGTGGCCACAAGACCTGAGCAGAACCCATTTCACTTCACAGGTATTTGCATTTTTATCTTMTCTGGGTTTACACTGCCATGGGAATTCCATATTATCAGATGATTTTAAAGAATAACTGGATGAAACTCTGTTTATCCAACTACGTGTGGGTTTGACACATGCAATGAAAAGAACAGGGTGTGATCCAAATCTCCATCACCCAGGGCTCCACATGCACCCATCACCCTGAGATCATTGATGTGTCCAGAGATCATTGATGTGTCCAGAGATCATTTATGTTCCCAGAGATCATTTATGTGTTCAGAGATGATTTCTGTGCCCAGAGATCACTGATGTGCCCAGAGATCATTGATGTGCCCACAGATGATTTCTGTGCCCACAGATGATTTCTGTGCCCAGAGATCATTTCTGTGTCCAGAGATGATTTCTGTGTTCACCCTTTGGGCCATGACACCATCCCAGGCAGCACTGATGGGCACAGGAGTGCTCTGCTGTTCTCTCTTTGCAGAGCAGTTCCAGTGCCCAGCTGAACCATCAGTCACAACCCCACAGCTCTGCTGCTCCAGGAATAAAGAGAGAAAAGCCTTGTTGTGACAGGCATGCTCTGAGCTCTGCTGGGACTGTATCTGGAACAAAAGCTTTGTGTGGCTTTGTCTGATTTCTGCTTTATTACCAGGAGCCTCACCTTATAAAAGCAAAATATTCAAATATTGGGATCAGATAAGTGACTTACACACACCTCAAGTTTCCCTGAATGAATCCCTGATTTTCCCAGTGCCACTATCTGCTGTGTTATCAGCCAGTCCCACTCTGCAGTTTATGAAGAGAACACCACTGGCTTTTCTCAGCTCTCCCATTTTTCACGAGCCCGATGCTTGTACACCCTGGCAGCTTTTTAGCTCAATCATATAAATGTCTTAATACCCTGCATTGATCTGGAATCAACACAGTTGCCAACACATGGATAAAAAGCATCTGGAGAATTTGCTGGTTGTTATTTCAAGCTGTTTATTATTCCTCCAGGACTCATATGAACACTCAGAACTATCATGCCTGCATTAATACTGCTCTGCTACACCTCTGGGTACAGTAACACTGTACATTAAAGATGCTTTAGAAAATTGTTTGCGAGTGGATATTGCACTGGGATTACTCTGTACAGGCTGCAGCTTTCACTGAATAAATCCTGGAGAAGGGCTCGCTGTGAAAGCAGCGGTTTGAACTCCTCACAGTGGCCTTTGGAACACTGCTGGGAACAAAAACAAAGCACTGGTATTTACCAAGTCAGATTTCMAACCTGGGATTTGGCAGACCTGTGATGAATAGAGACTCAGGGTACATTTATAGCGCTGTGCTTGCAGATTGGCACGGGAAAAGAATCCTTCACAGGCGACTGAGGAGTTTCTTGTGTGCTGCTCTTGTTGCCCAGATGGAAGCAGAGATCCCCATTTTATCACACWGGTGCAGTATGACAAAAAAAATATGAAAAAACTACCACAAACATCAGGGGAAAAGTGAGAGAGAGAGAAAACTCATTGCTGAACTACCTCCAACCCACCAGCCACTATTACTCAAGTTTGTTTAAGTCATGAAATCACACAGTCAGAAAAATCCCATTAAGTGGAACAGGTTCTGTTGCCATTAGGARAAACAGGAGCAAAGGTGGGAGCAGGAATGAATCAAAAGGTCCAAATCCAGACGTACAAATCTGTAATAATTCCATTATTACCACTGAAAATCACTTCATGCTGAAATGGGGGTTCAGGGTAAATCTATTGCACGAGTTTTTCAAGACAAATCAGCACCATCAGCAAACAGGCTGCGTTTTGGACAGAATATTGAGTACTACACAAAYCTGAATAACCACAGCTTTACAGCTCTGCTGATGGGGATTTATATGATGGATATAAATTTCCATGAGAGACCAGACTGAGCAAAAAAATCAGTTCCCTTTGGTGGAGTGAGTATTCAGTGATGCTGTCAGTCCAAGCCCTGTGTGTCCAAAGATTCCCACTCGTTCAGGATGGACATGAGGAGGAATTTGTTCCCTGAAAGGGCTCTCAGGGACTGCAATCCCCATCCCTGGGGTGCTCAGGAAATCACAGCACTCAGAGTGACTTCGGCTGACACAGTGGTGTGATTGAAATTGTGACATTCACCACTGATTTCACAATCCCAGAAAATTTCATTCCAAGTTTTTTAACTGCYCCGATTAGAGTTTTTGACTATAACCCATTACACTGTTGATTATTATCTTCTCTATCCATCCCATCTCCGTATTACATTATCTATGCATGAACCCACATGGTAAGTAAAGGGATGGGGAATCTACATATCTATCTGGACCATTATTAATCATATAAGAGGGAAAATGAAAATGATTTGCCAGATGTTATTAAAATGTCCAAGTCATTTTATCCCCTAGCACAGAATAAAAACGCTACTATGTGGCTGTTAATATACAGTAGATGGAAAATTGCTGCTTCAAGTATAGAAAATATTGTAGCTCCAAGCCTTTAGAAATTCAGTTTGCCAATAAAAACCTCGCAGAACTGAATATTAAGGGTCACATCCAGCATTTCCTCCATATTTCACCTGACCAGGRTTATTAACAAGAAAACTCAGTGCCTTAAGGAAGCAGATGGAGTAAAGAACATAGAAAGGATGTGGTACAACGGAGTTCCTCTGCAGAATTACAGCACGTACCATCGAGCATTGAAAGAAAGGCTGTGGCAGCAGCAGTTTAGTCTGGAAGCACTGAGTGTCAGACCCAAAGCTGAGATCAGGAGGAAAAGCTCAGATCAGGAGGAGGCAGAGTTGCCCTGGGCTCAGATCAGGAGGAAAAGCTGCCCTGGGCTCAGATCAGGAGGAAAAGCTGCCCGTTTACATGAACACAGGAACAGAACATTTCCAGGAACACAAACGAGTGGAAGTGTTTGCCACCCCTGTCCATGATCCAGGGGTAATCTCCATGGAGAGGGTGGCATGGGTTTGTTCCTGTGGCTGTTCAGAGGAGCTCAGTGGTGATGATGGATGGTGATGAACTCTCAGTGATGTGCAGGGTGCCCTGTGCAGAGGAAAGCTGTGCTCCAGGAGGGTTCAGAATGGGCACAGTAACACAGTTTGCCCTCAGTGCAGGGCTGTGCCACAGCAGGGCATTGGGGAAGCACTCACAGGGTACCCAGTGCTGTCCAAGCCCAAAAATCTGATCATTCCCAAGCTCTGAAGCCTGCAGATGSAAACCAGAGTTGTTTTTCTTAACAAACATCCTTTCCATGGTAATGCTTGCTCAAAGCTGTACCCATTGCAGGCTTTGTGCAGGGCAGGAGGTCAATCCTCTTTGCTGGCAGATGGTGATGGGGGCTCCACAGAGGGTGGGTGACCATGACCAGGGTGTTCCTCACCTCAAGCACCAGGAACTGAAACAAATGTGCTGTTCATCTCTGGAGTTATCTCTCTGAAGGCATTGCTGTGTTCTGGGAGTTTCTGTCACCACTGGGACAAGGCTGGCACTGTGCAAACCTGAGCTCTKSCYKWKGATCTCCCATGACAGTCCAGCATGGCCCAGCACATCCCTCCTTCTGTTCTACTGAAACAAGGGAAGGTGGCCTTCAAATTGATGTTTGGGATGGCCCCATCCCTGCAGATGTTTCAGAGGAGTGCAGATGTGGGGCTCAGGGATGTGTTCTGAGCTGGACAACCTTCCTGCTGATGAAAATTTCCATAA
>NW_026623852.1:176240-189489 GCF_030028575.1 Malurus melanocephalus | reverse complement strand
CCAGGCACAGCCTTTCAGGACTCTGGACAGAGCCTTCCTCAGCTGAAATCCGATGGGAATGGGACAGATGATCTCTGCCATCCTTCAGAGCTCAGATCTCTGATCCATAAATTCACCCCTGCCCTGTGGCCGAGCTTTAGTGGAGACTCAGCAGCAGAGAGCTCCTTTAACAACCAAACGTACAGAATTCTCAGCAAAGAATTCTCTCAGTGTGATTAATTCCGTGACCCTACACAAGGATACTGTGAGTGAAACCCCACTCACATGCTGTAATGATTATGCTAATGCAGAGGAGAGAGAAGATGTGTTGTGGATTAATCAAAGTCTCGAGCTCAATTTCTCACTGTTCTTGGGCTAAGTGATCAATACAGCAACAAGTACAGAGGGGCTCTAGCAGGAATTCACATTTATCTTGTGCTTGTGAGGGAAATGCAGCTAAGGAAGGTTCATCCCAGCAGAAAGTTACAGAGAGCATTATTCACCAATATTCAGGGAAATGCTGCTTTGTCAGAAGGTTCAGAGTACACGGCCAAACTTCTTCCTCCACTCTCCCTGGAGTATCACAGACTCTTCAAACCACAAGAGATTGATCAAATGTCTTCGGGGAAGGTTTTCATCTTCCAAAGGGCATTTGAGCACCATCCCCATAAAAAATCAAAGATAGATATTCCTTTCCTCCTGTTTATCAAAACTTGTACCCTCAGAATTCCAGASTTATTACTGTACTACACACAGGAACACAAAATCCATCCTCCAGCATCCCAACGTGGCTTTTGAACAGCGTTTCTGCTCCAGAAAGCACTGCCTGTGCTCAGCTTGCACAGGCTGCTGCCAGAAAAGCCACTCACACACTGATCTGAAGCATCTTATCAAAGGACAGCCCGGATCCCCCAGCCAGGAGGGACTCAGTAATGGTCTCAGGGCTCTGTGTGTGTGCTCTAACAGAGAGAATTCATAAAAGCCAGGGAGAAATCCCAGCCACCTGTAAAGATACTTCTATTCCATGGAAGAAAACCAGAAAGAAACACAGAAACTTTCTTTTGCTGGAACTGATTTCAAAATAGTTGCCAGGAGTAATTTTCAGCTGCTGGCTCCAATCTATATGAAAAAAAAAGGACTTAATTCTAAAATCATGSTGTAGGTAATTCCAAACACTGAAAGGTCTTGTGGAGGTCACCATTTCCCTGTCTGAGGCTGTGTCATTGGAGTACAAAGTGCATCACAAAGCAGCTCACAGGCACACTGGAGCTCTTGGGACACCATAATAATTCACACAGAGCTCTGCTGGATCACTGAGCCCCATAAACCTGAGAAAATTCATTGACAAAGTGAATTTCACTGAAAATTCACTGAAAATTCACTGAAAACTCACTGAAAATTCACTGAAAATTCACTGAAAATTCACGGAAAGCACACTTCAGCAGGGATTTACACTTTGCACAAGCAGTCCTTGCTTTCAGACTGAGAGTGTCTCCAACCCTCGCCCAGCCTGTCCAGCCCAGGGAAGGGCACAATTCCCATTCCCATTTCTCTGCTCTGTGCTCTCTCTCAGCACCTCTYTGTCTCTGATCTCTTTATCYACACCCTGCTTGTCACACCAAAGGCTCTCCTGCTAACTCAGACAGGAAGGATTTATAACTCTGCCATTTGCTGTGTAGGTTAACAGCTCATCCCACCTCCCGTTGGACATATGACTCCCATTAGCAGCAATATCTCATAAGGAGATATCTATTCTCATAAGGAACAGACAAATGCCTTCCAAAAATCCAAGCCAGTTCTCTTCAAAGGCTTCTTTGTTAGCACTAAATCCAAAAGTATTTTTCCCAGAGATCAATAAGTATTATACTKTAATCAGCAGGTAATAGGACTTAAGCAGCCACTCTTGTAAATAGAGCCATTAGCAAACTAATTAAAGGAACCATTAATAAATGCACTGAATTGATTTCAGCTTTTCTAAAGAGTAAGAAGATCATACAACAGAAAATTCTGCTTTGAACACTGTGGCAGCTTGCRGGGCAGGTGAGTGAACAGTAGAAAATGAAGGGTCAAGGATTAATTCCATTTCAAAACACGTCATTATAACCCTCTTCTGTTTCTTGAGGACGTTCACAATGTGGTAGAGATCTTCCAAAAATATGTCTGGCACTTCTAAAACTGTAATGTATTTTAAAAAGCACTGTGTTAGCCATCTCTGAACATGTCTCTACATCTTTTTATACTCATCCTTAACAGGCAAGTGCAAAATGAGCACCAATTAACTCCCCAAAAGTGTACAAGAATTAACAAGCCTTAAACTAGATGTATATTCAGAGATCAAAACTGCAGGAAAGATGTTTAACCCAACAGAAATGAAACAGAAGCATAGGATTTGGCTACAATATGAACCTTCATCAGAAAAAAAATACAGAACAGGCCTCCTGAAAGTCTGGATATATTAACAGCACCACCAGACTGTTTTCTTCTCAGATTTTCTTACGCAAAGTTATCAAAAGGTTACAATTCAAGGCCAAATTCCCTTGAGAAGAAAAATCAAAAAATAGCTACAAACACATCCCATGGATTAGAGGTTATATAAAAAGCCAACAGGTCAAAATATCTCTCCTCCTCCTAYCCCTCCACAATGCTATCTAATTAGATTGAAGGCCTTTTTATTTTGTTCAGTGCAGAGAATTTCTGAAATCCCAGTTTAATCAAGCCTGAGTCCTACTGCTCCTCTGAGGCACCATTTTCTTCAAAGCCATAAACTTCAGCTGCARTTGTGTTAATTTTACTGTATTTTTCCCTCCTTGAATTAATAATAACAAAAATCTGATAGTGTCCCAGTGTCTCACCTCTGCTTTATTACAGCACTTAATTTCTGATTCCTTTAAATATTCTCCTTTCTGCCCAGATCCCTCTCATTTGTTCCTGACAGGGACAACATTTGGAAGAGATGAGCACCAGGAGGATGTGGAGGCTGTCCCACACCAGGGATGGGTCTGACACCATTCCAAAGGAACCCAGGAAAAATGCAAAAATAGAAAATAATTTCTATTATCTGCTCCTTCAAACTGAGCTGTGACTTTGTGGCTGTATCACCCCAAMCAGGGGCTGAAATCTGACTCAACAGATTTATTGTGATGCTCACAGCATTACAGCTGTTTACATCCCTATGCCCTGGCCCAAAGAGGGACTGCTCTGTGGAAATCCTTTTCTCAGGGTCACAGAAAGGCTCAGACAGGAGCTGATTTTGATGCATTAAAAAGGTTCCAATATTGGGCACTAAAGATACCCTCAACCTAACAGAGAGGGACCCTTATCAAGGTAAAACTTATCCTGCTCAACAGGAAACGGGAAAAATTCCAACTGCAAAGCAAATGCTTTTAATTACCAAGGTGATAATCAACAGGAACAAGCTTTGCCTTTTTAAAGGTGATCAAAATAAGGAGAATGCTCCTCTTTAACTGTGTAATACCAGACTGAGTACAAATATAACCCAATGACTAAAATCTAACTGCRTGTTTGACATTATAAATGGAGAGAGCAGAGGGCTTTACAGGCTGTAAAAAGAGTAAATTTGGTGAGTGGTGTTAACCAGTTAAGCAGTGTCAGGGAAAGCAGCCCAGGAACCAGCACAGGCACACCCCAGGAGCTGCAGGGTCTGCTGTGACATCCCAAAACAAGCAAAGTTCAGCTCCCTCAGCATCACTTTCTTCTTTTTCTGCTTTTTCTGCTCCTGCCTTCCYCCTCCCAGACAAATAAATAAAAGAGAGGTCTCTGTCATGGTAACGATGGAGCTGCTCAGACAGGCAGCCTCCCAGGGAAAATTGCCTCTGAACAAGATGCCCACCAGATATTCCAAGGAAAATCACCAGGGAAATAAATATTGAATTACTCTGGTGCTTTACTCATGTCTCAGTAGCCCATGTCTCTGAAATTACAGATAATGAGATCACCTGCCTGAACCTTGTAAGAACACACGAAAAGAACAGCTGCATGTCAACTCGTGAATATTTGAAAAGGGATTGTTTTCTAAACATGGAAGTTTGGTCTGCTTGGGAACACGTCTGATTTAGCAGAAATGCCCCTGCATATTCAACAACTGGGGCCAGCAGCTGAGGAGACTGAATATTGTGATATTACCCAGCTCTGAAACCGTGGAACAGGAATTTAATTTTTGAAGGCAGATATGGATTGTTCCATGTACACAGGAAGCACGAAAGCATTATTTGGGAATGATAAAAAACCCAAATGAGAGCTCTCTCTTGCAATCCTGGGGAAGGGAGGATGCAGCTCAATCCTGTGATCAATGAAAATCTTCAGAACAACCCAATCAATGTGAATCTCTTTGGAAAGGACACCAGGACGTGCTGACGTTCACAAACTCCTGGAATTCCTAATGCTCTATTCCAGTCTCAGCCTTCTGACACCAAACTGCTGCACACAGGACTGCCACCATATTTCTGAGGGATTTTTGGGGTTCTTATCCGTATCATGAACATGAGTTTGGAGTGAATTGTGACTTTAAAATATTCATGACTGATCTGAAAGTGACTTTGAATTACAAGACAAAGAAACTGTGCCATCAGAAGATAACACAGTGAATATATACAGGGGAACAGAAGCTCTGAATTCATCAATTTATGTTCCAAATAGCAAAGGTTCTTAACACCACATCAGCATCCTTAAACACCAGACAAGATTCTATCCACTCAGCTGGGAGCATTTTTGTTCTTAAATTCAAAACCAGATGCTTCTAAAAATCCAGTCTTCATCCACAGAGGGAAGAAATGCAATTGCTAAACAGATGTATTAATGCCATTTTGTTATCTTAAATATAAAATAATCAACCAAAGTAAGAACATTCCCACATCACATATGCATTAAGTATTCCATGCTTCCATGTTTTATTTTAATYAAGTGCAAACAAAAGATACTTTAATCCAAGAGAAGGCAGCTACACAAGCCAGCACTGGAGAGCTGAAAGCCTTAAGCAGTTCTTTGGAGAACTTCACAATGTCTGACAATTCCAATCTATTAGCTCTCCCTCTCTCCACAGAGATCACCATTAGCCAGCAAAGTTGCCCTTTCAATTCACTCAAAGCTTCAATCTATTCCATCTGTGCTCTCTGAACCTTTCATTTCCAATAGGTTCGGGGTAATTCAGAGCAGCCAGGGAGGCTGACAAGCTCTACCTTTCTTTCACATCCTCGGGGCTACATGCTGACATCTGAAAATGAATTTAGAAATAAATACAATATCACTGCTTTCACACAACAAAATCATTTATCTGAATTCCATTAAGGAAGCACACAGGTGTAATTAGGAATTGGGCCATGACTCAAACAGCCACTTGCCCTCATGCTGGTCTAMCCATTCCACTGTAATAAAATAAAACACTCCTGTGAACTCGCAGGGTTTGACCTAAAAGCTGAATGCCTTTCTCATCGAGATGGACAMAAAAGGTGCCTCTGACACAGATTAGTGAGGGTTTGTGGGAGTCCTTGAATCTCACCACACACAAGCCAACAGCAGTGCTACCCTGGCACATTTACAATTCCCACATGGAATTTGTGTGCTCGGGTGTGACTCTGGGGGTGGGAGAGGAAATGGGGGAGAAGCAGGAGCCCACATGGGATAGGATGAAACATTAATATTAAACATTAATATTAAACATTAATATTAAACATTAATATTAAACATTAATATTAAACAGTTTGGGCACAGCACCAGTGACCACAGCTCTGCAATGGGGCAAGGACACAGAACGTAAAGGAAACTCTTTGCCTTCCCTCTTCACTGCCACCCTGCAGCTCTGTGATCACTGCTACAGCATTCAGATCCTCACAATTACTTAAGATGGATTAAGAGTACAAAGATCATTTCTAAAATCTTTCAACTCACCCATCACAATGCTCAGCATACAGGCAGTGTCCACCTAGGATGGGAATATTGTAGCTGCAGCCAAAAATATACACTTTAGTGATCACCACATTATCAAAAACAGAGGGAGGCTTTCCCTCCCCTTCAAAAATTTCAACTATACCATGAAAAGCAACTRTGAGAAAGAAGAGACTGAGAGTATGTGTTATAAAAAATCTAACTTTCATTATCTTTATCTTGTTCATTCTTAAAATTATTACCATGCTCTTCTTTAAAAAGTGTGTCTGTTTTGTAGCTCGAATGGGATGTTCATTTGGTGAGGCCTATCAGCTAAAAATGGCAATTTTAAATATACCAAGTGATCACTGCCAAGCTTTTTCCCTTTTTGCACAACAGCTAAGGCWGAACAACACCTGGTTTCTATTCTGATGATTTTTTTACAAAGCAATGAGAAGGCCTGGGAACAGATGAGTGGATGTGCAGTTTGATGCTACAAAAAGGATGCATTAATTGCAGCCTACCAAGGCACTCAGCCCTTTTTCATCTTGGAGCTGGTGAGCGTGTGGCCTCGGGGTGAGATTATTCACAGTCCCAGCTCTGTTGGAAAGCTTTGCTTTTTGGTCCGTTAGTTTTCCATCAGATCAAGGAGCTCAACCACCTCAACAGGCAACTGCAGCATTACTGGAGAAATGCAAAGAAAAAGCCCAACCCCTATAAACGAGGAAAAAATATCAGTTTGGAGCTGTCTGTGAGCTCTGAGCATGGCTCATTACTCAACTGCAGAAATGCCAATGCCACACAAGGAAAGAGAAATTGCAGCAGCCCCGGCTGAGGCTGATTTTGCAGCACCATCCATGCTCATTTTCAGAACAGATTCAGCCCAGTAAAGAATAATCAGAACTGTTTTTGTGTTTACAGCTTACAGTCTGGATTTAAGTGGCCAAAATTGAACACACAGAATGAAGGAAAGCACCACTGCTCAACCACTGCACTTGCACTGTTCTTGTAAAGTGGGTGGGTTTTTAATTTCCAGGAAAGCTCTGTCAGAACCATTTTCTACAGTCAAATTACAAAAATTCTGAACATTGTTCCTGTGAATTTAGACCTTGACTCCTAAAGACTTATTGTTCCCAGCTGTGTTTTCGCAGCACTTAGCASAGTTTTCATTGCAATGCTTTGTCATCCCATTATTTCTTTCCCTTTGGTTGTGTCTCAGAGCACACAATGCATCATTTCTCAGGTCCCAGCTGATGACTACTTGTGCAGGGCAGAAGGCAAATTCTATTGCGAGAGCTGGGCAATCTGCTTCAGCTGAGAAGGAAACAAAAAACTTCCCAATATCACCTTTGCCAGAAGGTCAAGGGAAGACACTGAGAGTATTTGGAAAGTGTGAGAGTTTCCATTGTGCGGAGCGTGGAATGTACTGAGAAACTTCTTACTACTGGACAAAAGAGATGAGAATTATGAAGATTGCATGACTGAGGAGTTATTTACAACCACTGAATGCAAAAAAGTAACTGAGCATCAGTTGTTTGGATTTTCCTTTCAGACGGCTGAAATAAAGTACAAACCATTTCACAGGAGATTATTAAGAAAACAAGCAAAACTCCAGATCTTGGCTGTGTAACTTGAATTCAGCAGAAGCAAAATTAAGATTTATTTATTCCATGGAAATTTACTTAATATTTGGTTTAGTCTGAAACTGAAGTTTATAGAAGGGATTTGCCCTCTTAGTTYAAATTGCTTTAATTAATGTGAGTGCAGCTTCACAGTTTGGTAGAATACAAGTGTTAGAGGAGACCCCAGACCCCCTGGGATCACCCTGGTGAGGGGCTGGGCACATTCTGTGCCTGAAATAGCCCACAGAGCACAAATATTCTGATTTTCTTTATCATGCAACTTCCACAATCCCATTCCTCACTATTAGTTCTTATTTTGCAGAGTAGAAGCACAACACAGAACACAGAGTTCAACCTTTATTTCTTCTTCTTGTCTTCTAACTTTCATAAATTTCTTCTTGCTTGCCCTCMATCTTAATTTTCTGGGCTCCCAGCCTAGATTTTCAATTATTTTCTGGTAACTTGTATAGGTCAGCACTAAAGTTCAATGTCATCTCTAAATCTAAGATTATRTATCGTCTGTTTTCCTCCATGATTCCTTCTCTTCATCCCACAAAACTCGGAATTGAAAGCAAAACAGTAACAGCACTGACCTAAAAATGAGGAGGCAAAAGAAAGTGCAGGAGTTATGGAGGGATTCACTTGCTGAGTGTCTGAGAGAAACATTTATTCAGTAATTGGAGAGGAAAATGATGAGGTACTGGACAGCAGCATTTGCTGAGGATCAGTCAGGTTTAGACTGGAAGGATGTGATAGATCAGCTCTTGCCAAGACAGGTGACAAAGATGCACATGAGATAACCAAACTGCCACAATTGCAGAGGTGAGATTCTGATAGTGCCTGTTTGTTAAAGAAGATAAAAYAAGCAGGACAATGTGTCATTTCTGTGCCACACTGATCAAACTGCAGCAAACGTGCACCGAGTCCAAGCCATGGCCAAGAAGGGGCTGAGGGGATGGTCAGAGACACCTCAGATGTGAAGATCAGGAGGGCTGCTCTTCCCAGGTGGAAAACGAATGAGAATGTGCTTGTCATGAAAAATCTGATGGGCTTTAGCACTTGACAGCACCAACAGAGACACCAGAAAAGCCCTCCTACACCAACTAACACCCTGCAATACTCTCAGCAATGGGGAGGGGGATTTTTCCTCATCGCTTGATCTTCACTCTCTCCCAAAAACTTTCCAGACAGGTTGTGGGTCATAAATAGTTAAAGGTTGTGAGAGTTAATTACCTGAGAAATACTCATCTGCCCTACTGCAACAGCTCAGATCCTCCAAGGTTTGTGAACGCTCCCTCTGCACTAAATGTGAACGGAGTGCTCCTCACTCGGGCTGCCAAGGCTCGATCTGTCAGCACGGCAGAAATGCTGCCAAATTCATCATCCTTTCCTGAAGCTGCTGAAAAGACAACAGCTGAAGAGAACCTCTTCATGAAGCATGCTTTTTATTATTATTGATGCAATTTGATTATTTGATGAGAACCTATAATGCACACGCAGACATTCTAAGCTCCAAAACTATAAATACAATAACAAAGGTCTGCTATATATAGCGTTCTCCACTTCCAAACATTTCTCTTTTTTTAGGGTCTGATCCAAACCAAACTCAGAATTCTGATAGGAATAGATGAAAGGATGAAAGGAGCATATGACTGCATAGAAGTAGAATGAAAACAAACAAATTCGTGCTTCAACAGCGATTATTGTACCACGACTCTGATCTGCTGCTGCTCAGATAAAGAGGAGAAATAAAACAGCAAGAAAAGACACCGTTGATGCTGATCCATGTATTGTGAACTGCTGCAGCTGAAGCAGCAGGGAACATCTTCAGCAATATCCAAAGTTATGATAGGACAAATGGGGGAAAAAAGGTRAGAGCAGCAGCAAAACCTGTGAAGATCACAGATCTGAAGTATTTACCTTGGTTAACGTTACACAATGAATAATTTACAATAACAAAGAGAAAGGAGCACTGATAGCATTCAAAATATCAGCCTTAACTGTCAAGGGAATTCATAATGATATTTGCTTTTTATTTTTTCTAACCTGAAATTGGATCCAGGTCAGACTCCATGCAATTTAGAGCAAAAGAACCTAAAGGCTAACGGAGAGGATTGTGTCTGATTCTCTCTGTGCTCAAGTTAGCTCAGAAGTTCAGAGGAATCCATTTGTTTTGACTCTTTCTCCATTTTCRTGTCCCATCAGTAACACAAGGCACCAGCATTACCACCACTGCCCACCATGTTCACAAGTTAACAAAATGAAGGAGCTTAAAATAAACCCCAAAGACTTGAAGGGGCAAAGAGGCAGTGAAGTATTTCCAAGATCTATACCATCTGCCAAAAAAACCCTATTTATTCAGAAGTGGTTTGTTGCACTGTTAATACAGACATTGAAAATATTTTCTTTAATAGTTTATTAACATGGATTACAACAGAAAGAAACACAAACACGTTTTTATGACATCTTCTTATGAAAAGTTTTTTCTGTTGCCTTAATCATGCTGCTATTTGAAAAAGCTTACATAGTTTATTAATTGTAACATCAGGGGATGGCATCTCCTCAATCTCTCAGAATATTTTAATCACACAGATATTTTCATTATATCATCACTTCTTTTCCTTTGCCTACTCTTCTGTTCTTACAGACCCCTGAGCAGTTCATGCTGTCCAGCAGTCAGAATGGCACATTCCAATTTTTAACACAGATGCTAGAAATTCATTATTTTCMCATGGTAAAATGTACATCCTGATCTGAGAAGAGGGACAGAAGCCCAAATAAAACAGATCCTGCTCKGAACACCCTGCATTCTGAGCAGACAAGAGAGTTTAAAAAAGGGGAAAGCAGAGAACTGCAGGGATTTTTCAAAGGTTACAGAAAGCCAATGGGTCCCCTCACTCCTAAATCACCATCATGAACCACTACATTCCCCTGCTTTCATAAAGAAGAGAACTTTAACAAGATAAAATGATTGCATTTTTGCAGAAGGATAATAATACCTGACTTAACAAATGGGATGGAAAATAACGCTTTATAAGGTCATTTAAAAAAACAAACCAGTGCTATTTAGAAGACCATTCCAGGCTATCAGTCATTTTCCTACAGTAGAGCTACCAAATAAGAGATATTTCTGCCTCCACAAAATATCGAACAGTATGCAATCCTCAATTTTGTTGGAGAAGCCAATGTTCGTGGGTAGCTTTTCTGAAGAGATTTTGTTTATTTTTTTTTTAAATACAGAGCATGCTGTCAGGGCTGTAGTACAGCCTGGCTCAGTGGAAACCCATTAAAAGCACTTTGCTGGGCAGATGGTGTCAAAGAGTCAGAAGTGTAGAACAGAATCCCACTGTGCACAAGTGTTCAGTATGCAAGAAATCATCTCCTATCAGACAACTGCTGCAGGGAACAGAGAGCAGAGCAGAGAGCAGAGCCACAGCCAGCACAACCAGCACAAGGAAAAGGATCTGGAATGAGAGAACATGAACAGATAAACCCCCCTGAACCAGGGGAGATCTGTGCAGAGCACCACAGCAAGCTTGAAAAACAAGGCATTGCATTTATTCACTGAAGGTGCAATTAGTCTTTGTCATTAAGAGGGATAGCACAACTCAGAAAGACTCAAGTAAGATTTGAAAAGTGTCCATTAAATTATCTCTCACACCCTGATCAGGATTGCCGAGCAGTTGGCATTTCAGYAGAACTTTTAAGAGCTGGGACAAATAAACTCTGCTGTCAGAGACAGCTGGAAATGGCCTTGCAAGGACAGTCTGAGAAGGTGCCCAAATGTAAACACCAGACCAGCACTGACACACCAGCACATTGTCAGACTCCTCTTGAACGTGTTCCTTTTCCACCCTCTTCTAGAAAAGGCAGGGCAAGTGCTTTCAGTGTTTTCAGAGCAGTGATGAATCCTGTAGGATAGCACCTAACAAAGCACCTCACTCTGGGTGTGACAGATCCTAAACAGGACAAACACACTGAAATGAGTGTAAGAACAGACAAACACACTGAAATGAGTGTAAGAACACTCACTGTACTGTGCTCCACGTGTGGTAATGAACATTCAGTGTGGGGGCACCTCTTTGCTCTGCTGGGCACAATCAGAGGCTCAATTCTGCCCCGAGCCCCATATCATTAACCACATCAATAATCCTTCTTCATCCTTGGAGCTCCACACTTGAACAAACGAGATCCTATTTCTGTTTCTAAACAAGGTGAGGATGACAGGAGTGTAACTGCAGGTACATGGTGCATTTACAGGTTTACCACAATGCAAAGTTTTGCAGAATAATTCTTTCAGCAGTAGCTGGAAACACAATCTRCAGAAAGAACATGAAGGCCTCGTGGATAGCAGGGATGGCAGGCAATGCATCCTGCAGAAAAGCAGGGAGTGAAACACAGCAATCTGATAGACAAGAAAACCAACCACCCCATGTGTAGAGCCAAATTCAAACCAACCAAGCAAGGCTGATTGCATTAACACAGAGATGCAACACCAAAGGATAAATACTGCAGGATGAATACAAATATTTCAACTATAAGCAGATGCAAATCACCATGATTTGTTTTCCTGAAGACAAGTAGAGTGAGTCACCATGGCTCAGCAGAAAATGGAGGATACAATTATGTGTTAATCCAGAATCTCTGCTAAGTGAGTGGACTGAAGACTAAGGGGTGTTGTTTCCTATATTATGGATTGGATCAATATGCAGAGACACTGCTGACGAGTTACCTCTGCCAAGTTTAGGTTCCACCTCTTGCACAATGAATTTACATAATGTATATGAAGGCATAAATTTACACTTTAAAAAATATAAAGGGCTGATGGCCCACAAAATTCAAGGTTCTGAGACCGTTCAGCATTGGGTGAGACTAAACTCAGTGACTTGGAGGATTTTCTTTAGCATGCAGGACATGCAGMCTCATCTGTGTGATTATCTGGACATCTGCCTTGTTCCTCAGCAAGAGATGTGCACACTGTCTGCTCCACAGTCTGCCTGCCTTGAAAGCAAACAGATCAAAGGAGAAGATGCAGAGCATCCTGTTCAGCTGCAGAGGACACTCCTGTTGCTCCTCAGTCTGTCTCAAAGCTGTATCCTCCAGGGATGAAGAGTGTGCTGACATCTTTCCACACCTCTGCTTGTGGCACTTGTTATTATTCCCCCTGCTGTTTTTTTTTTTTTTTTTTTATAAATAACTACCTAATTCATTTATTTTGATCTTTTTATAGGAGCTGCATTAGTCAATGTCCTTCCCCCTTCTGACATTTTGGAATCTACGTGGTTATTTTCAGATGGGGGACGGTTCTGCTTACAAATTATTACCACAGCAAAGTTTTGAAACACCTTATCCAAAACATCTTAGCAGCATTGTGGAAAAAAGTCTKTATTTGCAAATAAACCCCCAAATAACTAAACAAACCAAATCAATTCAAAGCAGCTTTAAAGAGTCAGAGTCAGATGGGCCTGTGAGAGGTGAAGTGACTGCAGGAGGAAGACAGAAGCTTTCTATTTTGTAAATCTGGGGATTTACAGAGTGTCCTGCTGTCGGTATTGTCACAAAGCTCTTTGTTTACACCCAAGCACAMACTGGGATGCACAAACTCTGAAAGCAGCCTTGTCCCTGCCATTTCCTCCCCTGGCTTTTCCCGAGCTTGCACGCAGAAGGTTTCTGGCCCGGGTTCCACAACACTGCTCAGATGTTRTATGAATCACCACTGGTGTGTGGGTTACAGGCTGGAAAACACCACTCCAGAAAACTCTGAATTA
>NW_026623852.1:164971-175743 GCF_030028575.1 Malurus melanocephalus | reverse complement strand
GAGGCCATCACACCAACACCTCACACTGGAATTAATTCTGTTCAATAAAAGAAATCAGGGGCAGGAAGAAGCCAATCCTCACTCTACAGTTAAATGTCCCCACATTTCACCCCCAGGGTGAAGCAGCCTCACATCCTCAAATATGTGCTCTAAAACTGCTCATGATAATTAGTGTTATCYACATGGCTCGGAACTACTTAAAATCCACTTCATTTGGAGCTGCTGTTAATAATGCAGCAGGCAATATTACAAAGTCTGGTGAAAATCACCTAATTTAATGTAACACTTTACAAACCAAACCTGTGATGAATCTCAGCTGCCTSTTCAGCTTCTCTGCAATCAATCTGTTTGGAGTCATGTTTATATATTTAAAACCTGTGATAGACTGCCACTAGACTTGGCATCCACAASCACCTCAGGAGGCTGATTTAATGTGAATGCTGCATGAAAAATCAGATTATCTTTTGATTCTCTCTTTTATTAAATAAAACTGATCTTTATTGAATAAAGCTGCTTKTATTAATATCTAAAACATTGGTTGGTGTCACAGAGCCTGCCAGTCCTAAAGAACTAATAAAAGACAGAAGTAAAAAATGAGAACATTACGGGGAAATATTAGAAACCAAATCACATTAGGCCAGTATTGCAGCTGACAAATAAAACATGAGTCTAGCTGCAGAATTTTTTGTTTAGTATGAATTTATTATTTTTACTGAAAGAAAAGGAATCAGAATAGGGCTTTTCCCACAAATACACTGGGGCAAGAAACACAATAAGAGCAAAAAAGTGGAACTKATGTTCCCCTTCCCCTGTATAAAGTCTTAAACAATTCCAAGTTCACTGCAGCTGGGACAAAGCACAAAAACTTTGGTTTTAAGGGAGCTGYTTGAACCTTAAGATTGAAAGATTTCATTTATTCTGAGGGTTTTATAGAAAACTTTTTGGGTTTTTGCATGCAGGCAGATCTTACAGGAAAAGCTGCTACTGCCCACAGATGTGCTTTGTGCTCACGTGAAAGCACAAGCACTGCATTTTCCATCCATTTCAACTGCACAGCTGGAGCAACAGCTGCCTGTGAGGAGCTGAACACGAGAAATACCAGCACGGCTACTTTGAGAAAAAAAAAATGTGTCCCTCATTGTCACAATCTGTCAACGTGAACTGGAATTCAACCCTCAACTCCTGTCTGGCACCACCAAGGACAGGAAGAAATAATACATTTCATAAATCAAATAGAATCATCTTTGATTTTAATCCCATATATTGAATTAGATCCCATTACTCATATGGTAATATCCCATTTTACAGGAATGAACTCCAAAGCAAACAGTGCTGAAACACAGGTTGTTGCACTCCTCAGCTTTTCATTTTCCATGAATCCAAATCCACTTCAATGGCAGTAAAGACCTGCACATGAAGATTTTGGGAATGGCCYCAAGCTGGGACATACCCAACAAGCTCAGCTGAGTGATTCTTTGCACACCACAAAGCCAGTGAGTTCCTGTAGAACTGCATCTCACAAAGATATAACACCAAAATTCTAAGGGCAGCACAATATGGCATATTCTGATAGCAGCAGAATTGCACAGAAAAAGGCAAAGATACAGCCTGTCCACAATGAGACAAAAAAAAAATCTACAGGATAAGACCCAATGGAAATCAAGAATGTTCAAAGAACACTGTAACGTGGATAATTCCCAAGGGAACAGGAGCAGTTCCAAGCCMAATATCCAAATATTCTTCTCCTATAACATAACCAAAACTGGCCATTTGGGGGTTTGGTTTCTCTGTCTCCCCATGCTCACTTTGCTCCAAGAGGAGATTTGCATCACTGCACAAGTTCTCCACATCTCCAGCTACGGGGAACACCCTGAGGGGATACAAGGAAATCCTGCCTAATATGCTTGCCAAGCTTCCAGTTTAATAAAATTGAGAGAAAAAGAGAATCAAACCAGCAGCTCTAGGGCCTGACATGTCATTAGAGAGCAACTGGCAGGAAGAATTCTGCCCAGGATGAGAGAGAAYAACACAGAATGCTCAGCAGAACACRAGCGGAATAAGTCACTACAATATTTACTTGATTTTTTACTATCAACTTAAAATTCAAACTTGAAATCAATGAAATCTGGTTTTATCTGATGACATTTATAATGAAAAAGGTTCCTCAATCCTTAGTCTCACAATATACGTCTCAAAATTGTTTAGCATCCTACAGGAGATGCTGTTYTCATTCTAGACTTAAGCCAAGCATGGAACCTGAAGCTCAAAYAAAGTATTGAAGTTTTCATTCCACTCCAGTGGAGCTAATGACTTTCCATCTAAACAAGGCAACAAAACTGTGTTAAGCCTGTTTTCATTAACATCAGCTGGACCTGGTTATTTGTTAACTGAAGATTTCCAAAGAACTTCTTTTCACCTTTGATAACAAACAGCAAAACGCTGAACTGATGGAGGGTGAGCATTGGCTTCTTAGGACTGACTCAAAATAAAATTAAAATAAAATAAAATCAAAATAAAATTAAAAATAAAATTATATATRTGTATATAAATAGACTGAGAATGTATTAACACACACGGATTAGAACATCACTAACAAGTTGTCCTGGTGGGAACTTTAGCTCAATATTGAAAACGACATTTCATTTCTCAGGCTGGAGCTACGCATTTTACAAGATAAAAGCAAAGCAAAATCACAGTAATATTCTCAAGTCTTCATCATCATTACTTGAAAGATTTGGGAGCTGTGCAGTAAAAGGTGTGTTGCCATGGTTCTGAGTAATCAGCAACAGCCTATGCCCAACAGACAAATGATTGCTGCTGCACGTTAAAAGCTTTTGCATCTCTTTAGGAAAACTTTGCATCATGTCAYAAATGGGAGAGCTCTTCTATTAGCAACAGAAAAGCATCAAAGAAACATGCCCTGTAGTAGTCATCATGCATGGTATTTTTTTGATCTGTTCACCTTRTTATGTTGAGGGGGTGGGAATCAACCTTTTACACTGGCAAGTTTATTCTGTGGATCTCTGGAACACTCAGGTCTTTTCAGAGTGTAYTAAGGCATAGCAGTGCCGATGGAGTCTGTTACAAAAATTAAATAATTACATTAAAGATAGATATCTGTATTACAAAACAGCAGAGTCCCTGCCATCACACAGTAGCACTGGTTTGGATATCTGAAGTGCAAAATCAACAGCACAGCTAAGARCAGGAATTCTGGTGGGATCTCCTGTGTCTGTTTTCATGGAATCACAGAATTCCTTAGTCTGGAAAGAGCCCTGAGATCGAGTCCCACTGCAGACCCAAAGCTGACCATGGCCTGGCACCACATCTCCACATCTCTGAAATCCCCCAGGCTGGGGACTCCGCCACTTCCCAACTGGGCAACTGTGCCAGAGCTTGGCAACCTTTTTGGTGAAGCAATTTTTCCAAATAAATCTCTCAAAAGAGATGTAAGTAACATTTAAGAAATAAAATCGCCCATGAACGCTCTAATTGCCGAGGTAGCAATAAAAGGAACACTGTATTCTGTAAAACTGAAATGCTGCTTGTACTCCTGGAATCACTGTGTTCTGACTAACCAACACTATGTTAATGCAGCGTTAAGGCAGCAAACTGAAACACAGCCAAAAGCCAGGGAATGAAGAAGTTAATACCCCTACTGCACTGTTAGCCCATCCAAAGTACTGGTGATACTGCTTATAATAAAATACATCATTTCCAGGCTAGCTGGGAAATCACAAGCGATTGGTGAGCAATGTGAATGAAGCAATCTCTTGAAAAGACTGATTTCTAATCCCTGCTGCTAATGCAATTCCRAGAGCAACTTTAGAACAGGGCTTATGTAGGCACTGCATTTAGGGAGCATTTGAGAAGACTTCTCATTTTGTTCCTTTCTTTCTTTACCTGTTCCAAGGGAAAAAAAAAAAAAAGGAGGAGAAGCAAATTTGATACAAGAAACCAGCACAGAAATACATAGCTTGTACTCTGCCTCCTGTCAATAAGTTCAGTTCAGGATACAAATCAATTAGTAAAAGTAACTCAATAAAAAAGTGCTGATCTCTGGAAGTGTAAAAGGGTGTTAAGAATAACTAATAYCTTTTTTAATAAGGATATTTATAAGCAGGACTCTTTACCAGAATGTTTGCAAAATCACAGGTTTAATGCATATGCTCTCATTCCCCTCTGAAGACTAAASCACATGCGAACTTTCTTTTTCTGCCAAAATGTAACTGCTGATGCACAGTATCTGCTCAGTAGAAATGCATATTTGTCCTAATTTATATTTCACAGGAATRCTCAGAATCATCTAAATTAAGTGTTACAAAAATGCATTCACCTCTTGGCTGAGGCCATGGATGAAWACATTTAAGTTCAGAGGAAGTTTTAAATGCACACAAAAATATGTGCGGTCTGTGTAAACAAGCTCGAGGGCTACAMGAAGGTATCACTGAGCTGTCTGAAGTGATGCCATCGGGACATTCAAACTCTATTCAGCATGCAGGGTATCAGACACCAGGTACAGGATCTCATCAGAGATGTTTCAGTGAGTACCTGCCCCTCTGCTCCAGTAAAACACTGCCAATCAGTCTGAGATACAGCACATTTCAACTGGAAAAATTACAYGGAACGTAGCAGTGGGGCAGCTAACGGCAACAGCAGCGTCCACCTCGGGGGATTTCAAATTTCCATATCACAAACGCTTCGTAATCCAAAGCTGAGCTCCCAGCTAAGCTCAGCAGCAGCATCCACGAGCTGCTCTAAAGTACAATAAGGAGGCAAGAAATGCCTCTGTGAATTAACTGGCAGACTGCTTGTCGTAGCCAAATAAAAGATCCTTCCACTCAGATTTCCCATCACATCCTCGGTGTTTTTGACTTGCACATGACTCCCCCCAAGTCCTTCAGTTTGAATTGTGGCATCAACACTCAGGGCATTACAGAGACAGGGGACAAAGGCTGGCGACGCAAAACAGGAAACAAGACGCAGTGGAACAGACAGAAGAGACTGAGGCTTACCTTTGGAAAAAACTGCTGCCAGGCTCAAGAGGAGAGGCGACAACAGATGCCCCATATTGCTAATCCCAGAAGCACACATCCTAGGCTTTGTGGAGCACTTAGGGCTCTGTTTCGAACACTTTGTAGTCAAAATAAAAATCGGTCAGCTGGACAGGCTACATTTTCACAAAAGGTCATCTGGAAAGCRCAAAAGGCATTTCCTTTGGAGAGAAGACTTACTTCTTTAGCTTTAACCCTCCCCCTTCCTGCCTTCTTCCTTCAAAACAGATGATGCTGTGAAAGAAAACCCCTGTCAATAAATTGAAAGAAGAATGAGCTGTGATTGGAATGTCGGTGTGGAAGCAGGGAAAGCAGAGGAGCAGCCCCGTTCCCCGCAGCCCCGATCGGGCTCTGGGCAGGGTCCGGGGGGTTCGGGGAGCGCTGCCGCTCCCGCCGGGATGCGCTTCAAGCAGCCAGCGCCCGCATCCCGGCGGAAAAGAACGTCTGCTCCCCGGCGGCACCAAAGTTTTCCTTCGGGTGATGCAGATCAGCCCTGAAATCATCCAGACACGCAGGGTTTGGTGTTGCGCGCTCTTTTATTCTTTCCCCGTTTTTTAAGTTCTCAGTTTCCTCATGGATTTGTTTGACTGTCCGCAGGGAGCTCGCTCGCAGGGAGGAGAAGGTGGCGGTCAGGGATGCTCAGGGATGCCGGGGCCGGCGCTGGCGGCCGGAGAGCCCCTCCCGGCCCCGCGGGCGCTGCTCGGGCTGAGCCCCGGTGGGAGCGGAGCCCCGGCCCGCCCGCCCGCGCCGACCCCGCCGCATGGCTCACTGCTCCGGCCGCGGAAACAACACAACACCCGGCCACACAAATAAATAAATCAGCGCCCAGCCAAGCCCCGCCTCAGCCCCGGCGGCCCGGCAGCCCCAATCCCCGGGCAGCGGAGCGGGGCGGAGCGGGGATTGGGGCGGGGATGTGCGGACCGGGGATGTGCGGAACGGCCCCCGGTGCCCGGCTCCTGCCCATTCCCGGCGCCCAGCTCCTGCCCGGCCCCTCTGCCCAGGTCCTGCCCATTCCCGGCGCCCAGCTCCTGCCCGGCCCCTCTGCCCAGGTCCTGCCCATTCCCGGTGCCCGGCTCCTGCCCATTCCCGGCGCCCAGCTCCTGCCCGGCGCCCCCATTGCCCGGCTCCTGTGCCCGGCTCCTGCCCAGCTCCTGTCCATTCCCGGTGCCCAGCTTCTGTCCGGCCCCCGCTGCCCAGTTCCTGTGCCCGGCTCCTGCTCATTCCCGGTGCCCAGCTCCTGCCCGGCCTCTGCCCGATGCCCCCGGGCGCGGTGGGAGGCGGCAGCGGCGATAATGCTGGGTCTGAGAACCCGGCTCATCCTGGTCGGGCAGGGCACAGGGCACAGGGCACAGCAGGGCACAGGGGAGGGCACAGGGCAGAGCACGGGGCAGAGCTGGGCACAGGGCACAGGGCACAGGGCAGGGCACGGGGCAGGGAAGAGCAGGGCACAGCAGGGCAAGGGGCAGGGCAGAGCACAGCAGGGCAGGGCACAAGGCACAGGGCAGAGCTGGGCACAGGGCAGCACAGGGCAGAGCACAGGGCAGGGCACAGGGCAGGGCACAGGGCAGGGCACAGAGCAGGACAGGGCAGGGGACAGGCGGCTCCGGCCATGCGCTCAGTCACACCATCCCCATGCCCGCCCGGCTTTGGCCGCTCCCGGAGCTCTCGCACGTTCAGCCGCTCCCGGCTCGCTCCTGCCGGACCCAAACACTCCATCCCTGCGCTGCCGTGTGTGTGCTGTGCACGTGGGGAGCCTCTCACTCCATCCCTCTGCCCAACTGCTCGTGTTTTCTGCTCTCCCTGAGCCGCTGCCACAGTCGTGAGCCGAGCAGAGTGTGCTGCAGGCGGAATAGGGAAATAATGTGAAGGGTGTGTAATGGAATACTTCATACATATTGCAAAAACAGCAGCAAAACCACCTACATGTGGTCTAAAATAGTGTTCAAAAGTGCTGGGGGAAAATAACCGAGCTCAGGTTTTCCATTACAGAAGGTATCAATACCAAACATTTGGTCAAGCTTAATAATGAGATCTATATTATCCTTGGCAGATAAAATTGCAGCAAAATGCAATTTACCACAGCCCATAAAAGAAAAAAAATATAACTACAAGAACTTACCGTCATTTTGTTYCTTCACAGAGTACATGTTTGGGAGCAGTAAAAACATTCATCTGAATATTAACATCCACAACACTGAAGCTGTAAATAGTCTATCAAAATAAACTTTGCACACTTTCTGTTTGCCAACACTGAGAAATACGTGATTACCCATGCAGTGAGAAAAGGCTGCGTTTTGTGTGGTGCTGTGAATTGCTTYCAGAAGTTCCTGTCAGTTTTGGGAGGATTCCTGACTCCTGAGAGCTTCCCCAGAGCTGAAGTGAAGCACGGTGCCTCTAGGACTGGCATTGTACTGGAAACACAAATGCACCATGTCAGAATATCCCCTATGTGGCAGAAGAGAAATAACCATTGTTGACTCGTGTTGTGGCCAAAGCCTTGCAGTGTTGTACAACACAGCACAATGATTATTCTGTAGTGCTCTGTCCAAGACAAGAGTTGTGTTCTGGAGGAGGGAGTCAATGTGCAGCTCATTCAGCAGCAGGGTGGAATGTGCAGGGTTATGGACCAGTTCAGCTGTGTTCTGGTGTAAAAGCATCAAAGAGAAATTGTGCAAAGTATGAAAAGTGCAAAGGAAGAGCCAACTTTTGAATAAACTCTTGTCTTCAGTCCCTTCAGAGATGAGCAAGTGCACCCATTTCTTGCACATGCCCTGCCCAGAAATAATCTTACTTTTGTTTTGGTGGKCATTTTATTGAAATASCAGCTGAAGGTTGAGCCACTTGTCAAATTTCCCTCTGCAGAGTGGGTGTCCCAGTTCCAGTTTCTGCCTGCRAGTGCAGGTGACAGCACATCAGCTGTGCAAACTCTGTTCTGGCCAACGCTTCTGTGAGAAAACCTTTCCTGTGCACTGCTCGTGGAAAATCACAGCAATTCATACAACTCAGGAATGAGAAAACATCTTCCTGTTTCGTTAGCAATGTGTTATTTTGGCAAGTGTGCCTCATCATTTCTGGGTAATTAACACATCTAATTGTGAAGGAAGATCTGGCATTAGGAAAACACAAGAGAGAGTGGAGAGACCTGGATCCCCACAACTTCATGGTAAAGGTAAAAAATTGACAATTCCACATGAAACGAGGTAATGAAAATATCCATCCTCACCCTGACACTTCTTGGTTCATCTGCTGATGTAATGCCCACATCAACTGATATATGTAATATACCTTAGGCCATTAAAATTGCTAATTGTTCTGATCAGTTTACCAATTCCCATTTTTGTTTGAGGTTGGGGKKTTTTTTTAARCAATAATGATCCCWCTTTGACAGGCTAAAAGCACAGGTCTGGTGGAAGTCCCAATGACAAAGAAYTGCAGACAARGGGAAAACTGGAGCCAGGWATATGAGCAAAAATRTTCCTCTGCCCTAAATTCCACAYTATATATATATAAATATAAATAAATCTATAGGTATAGATACAAAGACATGGAAATACAGAATATGTCTAGTGATCTGGAAGCAAACAATTCATCCCAAAAGCCAGTTGCATTTAACAATTGGCTCTGGGCCCACAGACCTGGAAGAWTTGGGTGTATTATTGAGTCTTTTAACCTGAGCACTTACACATTTTTTGCAAAAAATATTTTTCACTTTCAATTAAACTCTGAGRGAGAAATCCTGGTGCTGCTGAAGTCAGTGCTTGCCTTGCCATTGATTTTTACAGAGACAGATTTTTACTCCTATTTTTTTTTCCTCCTTTTCTTGGGATTGCACAGAGGACATYGAAATGGATTATCTAGGTTTGTAACTGCACAGAATTCAAAGAGAGGAGCAATTAGAGTCATAGATTCAGAAGATGAAAAGGCATCAGCATGATCAGCTTGACCTCCCAGCAATTTTATACAATTTAATGTTTTATCTTCAAAACATTCAGCAGTGATGAGGCAGCAGGTGKTTTGTGACTGCCATTTAGAATGCACAGCCTAGGTTGTTCCATTATTATTTYGTGTTTCTGTCTCTTATTTCTCCATGACAGCGATCTGTGGTCTGTTCTCTGTGTTTGKGGAAGGCAGAGCTTTGGGGAAGGTATTTCCTCTGGATTTTGTGCACCAACATCTTGGCCAGCTGTGCAGTCACAGCTGAGTCTCTTTGTGATGCTCCCACAGAAACGATAGGAAAATCAGAGCAGCATAATGGGAGATGCCTCAAAGACCAAACTGAGTCACTCGCTTCAGTTTCCTTTTAATTTCTGCATTTTATGCTCTTTGATATTAACCAGCACTTAGATTTTTTTTGTTTCAGTGACAGCAGGATGAAGCATTAAATCATTGTTAATTTGTTTAAAACAAATTCTCATCTATTCACTCAAACCACGTAGGGAAATAAAAAATGAAATCACTTGATTTCCTTATAAATGCTTCTGCTTTATGAGAAAAGTGGACTCAGTGAAAAATCCTGCCCAGGCTGAAGCCAAGATGTGTGTGACAGTTTTTATTTCTGCTGTCCATGCAGTGCCCCTTGAGTGCCAATCTCCTTTATGATCAAACACCAACCTCAGTGGGAAGAGCATTCCTGCAGCTCTGCTTTGTGTTTCTGGCCTCCCTGTCAGCTCACAACACCTGAAAAAGTAGATGGTGTCAGTCAGAATTTTCACTCTCCTTGTTTCCAGTGAAAACTCAGAAATATCTCGGTTCCAAATGAGTTCTAAAAATGACAAAGGACCTTATCACATCACAGCCAGGCTCTTATCAGCCAGATCAGCAGCACTCTGATAGGCAAAGGTGGATCTAAGGGGGCTTTTTTATTTGAATTAATGAACTAATATATTAACCTGCTTCACCTGACAGTGGGATTTTAAATCTGCTTTGGCTGCAAGTTACTGTACTCATTGTACAATCAAGTGCAATGATTTATGAGGACCAAATCCCACAAGATGCAGAGGCCAGCTCAAATAAAAACTTGGTAAATAAACAAACCAATACGTGTGCACCTCAGGGAAAAATCACTACGAGAAGAAATGTTTCTATATTGTGAGAAAATGAATAGGTACAAAAGTACCAATAGTGCCAAGTTACAAGAGGCAGAGTGATCCAAGTGGCTGGAATGTCAATGTTCAGTGTCCAGCTGGAAATCCAAAGCAATCCCAGTGCAGCACTGGGAAATGGAGTGGTTTGTAGGAGCAGATAACATGAAATGCAGAACAGAGGGGGTTACCATGCCTGGTCTGAGATGGAAMTAAAGACAAGCTGGTGTGATGCAAGGAAGGCAAGGCCCATTAAAACACTCTGGAGATATGAAAACATTTGCCCACATAYACTGCCAGTTTCCTGCTTTGGAAAACCATTGCGGGGATTCTTTAATTCATCATTTAGACCTTCAWTTTTAAGATGGAAAAACACTGAAAAAACAGCAATTATTTTAGCAGGATTAAAATGCAACTTTTAGGCTTAATCAAGTGGCTTTTTTTTCATAGAAAGGTCATTAAATGCACTAATTATAATTTGTARCACAATACTGTGAGTAGAGGTCAGATTTTCAGTGATTAGGATTTTTTTCTGAGTAGCAGTTGATGCTCTGTGCTGCAAGAACCTCGCAGGGAGAGCATTTTGGTGCCCTGTGCTGATTATGGTGGGTTGGATCCAAAGGTGTGGAGCTTCCAA
>NW_026623852.1:144248-164278 GCF_030028575.1 Malurus melanocephalus | reverse complement strand
TTTGGGAGCAATGAGAAACCCAAAGACCTAAAGAACAGTAGCTCTGAATATTTTGTGACCTTTCATGAACATATCTTTGTAAACACAGATGGTGCCTCTTGTGTGCACACGTTAGACCTGAAAACATTTGTCTGTTTGGCAGTATCAATATTCTGAAATTCCCAGGAAAATGRGCTCGGTGCTGTGACAAAAGCCAGCCCTGTTTGTCCCCAGCCCCTGCTMTGATGGAGTTCCAGTGACCCCTAGTGCTGTGATTGCTCGCTGAGCATCCTGACAGGAGAATATGATGTATTTTCTCCTCAAAATGAAACAAGAATTGGCATCTGAACTAAATATGCGTTATAAATATATAAATTGTACTGAAATAAATGACAGCCAGAAGTCAGCAGATGAGGAAACAGTAAACCAAGAACATTAGAAGGAGAAACAAAACTTCAGTTTTTAAAAGTTTTCCATTTGTAGATATCAAATTTAGCAGAGTCCCATGAAGCACACTGACTCATTGTATTGCTTGATATGGTTTCAGAAAGAATGGATTACTTCAATTAGCAATCAYACAGAAAATATTTGTGTTTTCCTTCTTGGATCTCTGTTGGCTACTGAAAAATGGTCGCTGCCCAAAATATTGGCTATGCTTTTATGAATTTTCTCTGCATACCAAATTCTTAATGTTTTAGATCACACTGTGTATTAAGGTTTGGTCTATAAAGTGTAATTCTAATCGATTTTTAATGGAGGATAAAGGCCTGATGAAGTCTGTTACTTGCTTACAGGTAATACCCAACTRTAACACGATTATTACATTTTTTACTATTATATCCATGCTGCAATGCTATTGGAGGTGAATAATTTATTGCCTCTTTATAAACTATTAATGAATGGAGGATCCAGTGTAGCAAAATGAGTAGTTTTATAAAGCCAAAATCAAACTGACTGTGAAAGGCAGTGTATATTTTAATTCCAGTTCCAAATTTGCTGATCCCATTGCAGWGTGGTGAGAGATAGAGGGGAATGTCAGACACATAACCCAGGCAGGGAGGGTTCTCAAAGGTCAGAAAGGAGTTACAGTGACACATTTGGGCAAGTTTAACTCCATCTTTTTGGGGTTAATCTTTACAGCAAAGGTGTGTTTACCCTTTCCAAAGTGAAGGCCTAAAAGTCACTGAAAGCAGTTAAAATATCTGCAAAATGATTACTGAGCTGCAGCTCCTGAGGTGTGTTCAGTCCCATGATTCTCCAGGCACCTCAGCCTTTATTTTTTTATGCAGAAAATGCTTGATCAGCAATGTGGAATAAACAGGAGGAAGATGAATTCAGGACATGTATAATGCACATATTTACTTTTCAAGATTTCCTCAAAGCAGGCAGAAATTGTATGCAGTTCAACTCCAGTCACACTGAAATTTTTTGCCTTTTTTTTTTTCCAAAGCTCTCATTCTTATCACAGATGGGAGAGCATATGGTAGGAAGCCCTTACACTCTATTGCAAACAGCTTCCACATTATAGTGGATTTCAGATGGAAACTGCAGAGTCAGGAAACGGGAGGAAGCAACGGAAGATCTCCAGAATATTTTAACCTTCTCCCTATAAACATTGGCTGTCCTTGAAGTTGGAGCTGCTGGAGAAGAAATTGGGGAGGGGAAAATTATACAAGCTCTATGAATTAGTGACAAAAAAAAAAATAAAAAAAAAATCAACAACTGTGAAAACAAGATCCTGTGAAAAAGAAACAAATTTGCATGCAAAACTGGAAAGCTGAGGAATTAGAACCTGCAATGAATGCACAGCAGGAAAACTGAAAGAAAAAATAAAGGGAGAGAATAAGATGGTTTGGGCAACTAAGAAGAAGATTGATTTTTTTCTTTAATTAATGGATTAATTCTAAACCAGGTCCATCAGGAATTACCTATGATGCTTAAAATTCCACYTGAATTTTGGTCCCACAGCACTGCCTTTGTCATTAGCTGTCCCCAGGCCTCAGMAGAGACACAACTTTGTCAACTTTTACATGTTTTGGGAATAAAAGCTACACAGCAAACCCAAGAGCCCACTAAAACCCACATAGGGGAAAGGAAAATTTGGATTTATTTTTCAGTTTCTACAGGGAAAATGGAATGTAAACATTTAAATCTGTAGCACTGAGTTGAGAGTGCACTCTAGTGTGACATAGGAGCACAGGTATTAGAGTTATTAAAGATATTTTTATATAAAAAGCTGAAGGAGGAAAAATAAAATACTGTATTTCTGCACAGTTTTGTTTTCCAAAATCATTATTTCATAGTATTACGAAGAAATTGGTTGGGTTTTGTTTTTTTTTTTGCGAGAGAATTCTTTCATTACTTAGTTTTAAGCACTTCACTGATTCTCATCTGACTCATATTGGTCCATATCATTAAACCATGATTAACTGTAAAAGTCTGGCTTGTAATTCACACAAGGAGAAAAACACAATCTCTCACATCTTTGGATGAGCATCACAAGACTTTATTAGGCCAGGAGAATTGCCAAAAAAAGAGAGTTGCTGTTAATTGATCATCTTCACTTTTAAAGAATACTTATGGATAGATCTTGTCACRGAGTTTGTTTTCAAGGATCTCCAAAAATAAGCAAGGATTATCCCAGGATTAGAGCAAATGTAATCTTTATCTCAAAATCACATAAATCTAGATTTAGCACTGAATTACATAACTGGCAAGGCACAGTAAACATGGAGATCTTGCCTGAGCAAGAAGGATCTTCAATGGCAATGTAAAATGTCATTTTTCTATGGGGATTCTCTATCAGGAGTGACACTTTAGGGACTCTTGAACCCAGTGATTAAGGGTTCACCTCAGAGGGAACAGGGAGTCTTTTCCCAGCTTAATTTTATATTCAACACTCACCAGAATTAGACAAACAGTGTACTCAGATTGTCCAAACACCACAGGACAGTTCAGCTCTATTTTGTCTCCTCTCCTTCCACACCCAAATGCTTTTCATTCTTTGTTGTGCTGTGACTCAGCTTCAAAAGGAAAAGCAGCAGTTGTGGGTGTCAGACCACTCAAAATTCAGCAAAATCAGGCTCTTTATGGGGGCTGAGCCACAAAATCTGTCAGGGGAAACCCAGGAAATGCTTTTTCTATCCCATAAAATTAAGGTTAACTGCTGGCTGGAAATTTCTGCAAAACTTCTATCTGCAGATGATCTTCTTGCTCATAGGCATCAGGTTAACTTCCTTTCCTAAAAGAAACATAAGCTTTGGGCATGCTCTTAGCGTTTGTTTAAGGATTAAGTCATTGTTCTGCAGCACTGAAACCTTCTAGCTCTTGTCAGAAGGTCAAAAAGTGGAACTCTTTTCTCCCATAATGAACATCAGCTCACACAGTTGGTTCCAACAGGTCAGAAAGGMTTTCCATGCAGAGCTGATCATCAGCAGGAGTGAGGATGTTCAGAATCTGGCACTCATCGATTCAGACAGCAAATTAAAACTTCAGTTATGTCCAATATAATTTCAAGTTTTTATGTTTGGCAGTATTTAATTTTTTTTTTGGTCCAGCATCATTTAAAGTTGTTTTGTCCTCAGAAGCTTAAACTGACAATAGCCAGAGAGAGTAATAACCTCAGCAATGTATGTTGAGGTGATTTAATTAAACAGTATCAATTAAYGTCATGTAATTGATGCAATTTAGATTATTTTACCGGAAGTGCTGATATATAGTAATGAACACAATTTTAATTTTCTTTCTGTACTGCTGAGAGTCTCACAGTCACGTAGCCCAAGGCAAGTGAAACTTTGCTTATTGGACTATTTATATAAAATGATAGCTRTTCTGTCACTGCCTCATTTTTTTAAGTTTACAGAGCCTAACAATCCTTTCCCAGTACCCATTTCATGTGCAGAAATAAAGCTCTCTTCCTGGAACATTATTGCCTGCTTTTAATAGCCACATTTAATCTTTGTTTAACAAGTAGCATTCCAGAAAAAATTTACAAGTRCTTGTCAGAAAACATTGCAGGATCTTGTTCCATTATTAGAGTTTTATATTGATTAAACACATGGTCTGTAAAAGGTGTAATAAACCAGCTGTCATTATGAAATGGAGCTCACAAGGTGAGCTACATCCTTCTGCAATTCTTCTTTTATTTAAGAGCAGCTGATTACATTTTCATTTATTTGTTGTGCTCTCTCTCTGTGAGCTTGGCACAACATTTTCACTGAGGAATGTGGTGGAACTGTAGGACAGTCAGAGAATCTGTGCACAGCCTGGGAGACAAGAACTGCTGCTGGAAACATCACCACACTCGATTTGAAAGCACAACATAGATAGACTTTGAAAATTATCTAATCAGGAAAAAAAAAGAAAGTGATTTCTCTCTGTGGACATTTTCAGCAGTGGGTGATTGTCCTGTCCAAGGAATGAAGCAAAGCAAACAGCCTGAACACTTACTGTACACATCCATTCCATCCAGTAAAAACGATGGCAATAAAGAAATTATTTCTCTTTTAAGGACACAAATGAGCACTCTGCACACATTAAGCAGCTAATTCAATTAAAGCTATTCAATTAAATATGCCATTAATAAGTCAAGATGGGCTATCCTATGGATCTTTTTTCATAGAAAGTTTCATTGGATTTAAACAAGAGTTATAACACAACTGCCCAGCATTCTACTCTGTCTGTATTTTTGAAAATCAGGTGTGGTTTTATAAAAAAATGACTGGAAGTACAAACTGAGGAAGAGATCTTTGTGACACTGGCATCTCCATAACAATCAATTAAAGTATTAGAAATCATTTTCATGGTAGAGATCCTAAGTTTGGGCTAAATACTACAACTCTTATTGCAGCTACCATTCCTTTTGCACAATATATACATCAGGGAGAAAACATGAAGATAACTTTTGCAGCCTTATATTTACACTTCTCTGAATTACAATTATTCTTTACCTCGAGGCACTGCTGATATAATAAAATGGGTCTCACAGAATAACCTKATTTGATACATGAAAACTCAGTACAATCAAACCAAAACCCCTGGTTATAAAAGCTTGGTTGGAGCAATCAGAGTTGATCCTTGCTAGGAAAAAAAGGCAGCTTGCAAGTGGCAAAAGAAATCTGAAGAATAACCAGGACCTGCAGAGCTCCTCTGAGCTGCATGAAGCTATCTGCTACCAGGAGGAAGATAATTCATCACGATAAAAAACAAACACCCATTTTAAACTTGCTTGGCAATGAGGATGTTCTTATTTGCATAATGATGGTTATTTGAATATGATGAGAATTTGCCTGAGCGAGACTCAAGCTCAAACACATTCAAATGTGATACAGTCTGTACAATTTTCTCAAGGATTGCAATTTAATACTATTTATCTAATGAAAGAAAAATAAATATTGGCTGTAACATCCCATTATGCTTGAGAGCCGGTTTTAAATTACACTTGAATAAAGTAACTGAGTGTGGGGTGTTTGCATTTCCTCAGGGATCRGTAAYACTTCCCAAAATGTGAAAAATCCCCTCCTTTTCCAAGCAGGCTCCATCTCAATAACAGAACTGCAGAGATAATGCTGAAAAGTGGGGCCTATTGCATGTCCAGAGCAGCAATGAACACCCAGCACTGCACCAAAATGCAATAAAATCAGGGAATCCTAAAGCCAGATTGCAGGGGAGAAAAACAGCTAGAGGGTTTAGAGACTGGCAAATAATCATTGGCAATATTTATACCAGAAATGACACACAAATTTTAACAGAGAGAAGCATTTTTCGTTTAGCCATTTAGTAAGGAAGGCCATGGCTGGAACATTATTTGGTATGTTCAGGGTGTTCCTTCCACTCAGAGATGTGACCAGAAGAGAGAAGTTCCTGTCATTTTTATATATATTAATATATAATTGTGCAAAAAGATCTGTCCATATAGAGGGAAATACTACCACAGTTACAAATATCTGCATTTTATACTTTGATCTGACACAGGCATTGTGACAGCCTCCATTACACAGGACAAACTCTGATTTTGTTTCTGAGCACTCCTAAAACTGGGGTGAGTTACAAATGAACACTTCACCACTCACACTCTATAAAAAGTACAAGAATTTTTGCCACTTTATTGTAGGAAAATTTTCTCAGAATATTGGATGCCTCCTCTATCAAGAAATAAAAGACTTTTGATGTTTTCAAAAGCATATTGCAATGGGAAGCTCAGACATGAATGGTGATGAATGTGCAGTCCCCTTGCATACATCTTTACCCACATGGAAGTCCAACCCAGGCCAGCCCCTGGCTCTTGGGAATTCCAGATGTCAGTGATTTTAGCAAGGATAAAGCAATTTTCTGACTGCAGAGCAATGTATTTGTCTTGCTAAACCTTCAACAGCCCAAGACTGGATTCTGTGCTGCAGATGCTGGGGATAATTAACCAGCAAATCCAGCCACGTGAGAGAGATTATTTTATTTGTGTCTTCAAAGGCATAAGAAAAAATCATGCCTAAGCTTAGTTCAAAGCCAATCCTACTCCTGTTAAAGTCTATGGGATTCTTTGCTGTTGAAGTTAACCTAAAATGACTTAATTGTTCTAATTATGTCTTGAAGGAGACTGTCAAAAAGCTCTGTTCTTGTAAAACAAASAGTGTTCTTGAGGAATAATTGAACTACCTGAAACTGTGATCTTGAGAAGCTAWTAATGCATCTCTAAAACCAAAAAGGATGCAAGCTGGTATTTTTATTGCAATTCAAATAAAGTGTCATTTGTAAACTTAGACAAATTCACTAAGTGGATTTTTTTACAATTTGTTTTTGAGTTTTTTTTCCATGATGGATGCTAACCCACTTTACAGTCACAGTCACTTGTTCTTCATCATGTTCACTAAAACTTCACTTCCAAATGTTCCCAACATTCAGAATATTCTGCAAAAATATTTGCTTGCTTTCCAAACAGGAAATAATGGTTCAGTTTCAAAAATATTTTGATATTTCAAATTGTAAGGCATTGAGAGTGGTGAGGAAATGATCCCAGCAACATTTCTACTTCATAATGAAGCAAAGTGTAACAGTTTGACTTTYTAGGGTTATTATTCAYTGAARCAGCTATAGATATAAAAATCCTGGGCATTTTGTGGTAGCTTTTCCCTTCCTCACACTAGTTTATTTTTGCTCTGGGAATGTAGTATATTGGTGGCAATTTATATGCTAATGACTAAAGTGGTATATAAATTGTATAACTGCATATTAATGAAGGATGAGGGGTGTAAGTTATGATTCCTTTATGCAGTGCACAGAGAAGCATTTGCTCATCAACTGTTGATATTTAGTCCTTGAACTGGTCTCTAAATCAAAATTCCCACAAGTTGAGTGGAAGTCAAGGAAACGATGGAAGCTTATAGGGTATGAACTTAAACTGAACTGACTTCTTGCTGACTACAACTTGACCAGAAATGCTTATTGAGAAAAAAATTTATAGATGGCCTTGGCCTCAGAATTAACAAATCAGATCTCAGGACTAAATCTTTATAAGCTGGAGCTGCTGATAATTTACTGCTTCTTTGTTCAATTGTTCAATCTGTGCTTGCTGGACAGTTAAARAGAAGTCATTTCCTCTCTAATCTTGGTATCAAAAAATTCACTAAAAAGAGGAACAAGAAATATTGCTCAGGCAATGTCTTTGATTCCTGTTTGCATTAAAACAGCTTCTAGACTTGGTGCTGAGCAGTTCCAGTGCCAGGYACTGATATAAAGTGCAATGTCCCTTCCTTTCACTTCACACAATTCATCAGCTACTCAAACATCCTGCAGAAAAGTATTTTGGGGCTGTGTTTGAGGTAACAGCCAAAATGCCACCTCTGTGACAGTTCAGGCCCAAGCTGGAGTTGAATTGTTCAACCAGCACAATGAACAGTTCTGTTCTGGGGTGCCCTTCAAGGGGGAACTGAAATCCCCAGGTCTCATGATTTTATTATCACGGTTGAATTCAGCAGAACTGATTCAGTCATGTCTCATACGCACAGACGTGATGACAACTCGAGCATTTTGCTGTTGAGCTAGAGGGGTTTATTCACATGGCACTATTTTAAGGTATCTCATCCATTATACAAGGAAAGAATAAATATTTTATTCGTATTAAGTAATTTTTAGAGGCTGGTGGAGGTTCTGGTATCCCAGGATAAGGTAACTAGATGGAATTATTTGTACTCCTGCATCTCTTCTCAAACATTTCCTGTGTTCAGAGAGCTGCTGCCTCTGTTGTCAATCACTCATTTACCAAAAATCCAACCCAGATGTTGTCACACACAGTGAATTCCTGCTCAAGTCTACCCTGCTCTCCTCTCCTGATATTGAAACCTGCACTAGAACAAACATGTGGCTTCTGATTATTGCTCTGGGGATACTGTGAGTACGTGGATTCTGATACTATAAAAAATAAAGGCAAGGATTCAGCAATTTGAGTGTTCCCAATTTTTTTAAAAAAAGCCTATGGGGAAACTATTTTGTTTGGAAAAGTAATATGATAATCCTTTGTTTAAAGAGTTCTAGGTTAGTCTGGGGAGATGGCTGCTGGTYAGGCTATAAAGAATAAAACAAAAAGTAACTCATACTGGGCAATCAACAGAGCTTCACTAATTGTATGAAAAAATCCCAACAGGTACAGCAGAAACTGGGAATATTTCTGTTCAGTTCAACTATAAAAACAGACAATAATTCACATTTCTGCTCAGCTCTGCTCTGCCCAGTTGCTCCAGTCCAACCCAATCAAACCCCAGGAGGGTGTGGTGGAATTTTGCCAGAAATCCATGATGGGATGTGAGCAGGAAGCCTAAAGTGAGGTCAGACAGGAGCAGAGCTGATTTAGGAGCAGTTCTGAGTGCAGGGGAGTCTCTGCTGCAGAATGAGAGAGGTTCATGACCAGTGTTTCACTTGTGTTCCAAGGAAACCTCTTTGGTCAATAAATGCAGCCTAATTTTGCAARGTTTATTCAGCTCACTCGAATTATTCTGTCTTTGAAACGTAAGAGTTCTTCACTGCAAAATTACTGGGTAACTTCTGTGAAGGACCAGCTCCTTCACCATCTCACAAAAAAAAAAAAGTAATTGAAATACACTTCTGAGGGAAAGCAAGATTTTAACAGCAGCCATCATGAGCCACTAATCTATATCAAAACAGCAAAAATGCTGCTGTCAATCTGATAAYGGGAGGAAGCCTTATGGGATATTGCAGTGATCATTTTTTTTGTCAGGCAAGTGCTCCAGGTAACAAAACAGCACCAACAGTTAAGTGTTGAATACTTTTCATGTGATTTAACATGAAAAAGACACTTCAACTGAAAAGCTTAGAAAGGAGATGAGTCCCCCTTCATGATGGCAAAGCAACAAAAGCCTGGGCAGGAGGCTGGACTGGATGGCAAAAGGGCACACTGAGGCTGATTTACCTGTCATCAAATAAATTCCATATAATTTTGTATTCACATCTCTCTTTTAATTTTTTTAATTCCACAGCTTTTAACTCCATTACTTAAAACCTACATCTATGCACAGACACTGAGCATAACAATCTCAGTTCAATTCCACGTGGATATAAAAGTGCACTAAAGGAAAAATTTGTGTAAGCAGTTTATGAACAATTAATCCTTCCTCCTTTAATGCTATTTTCACTTCTCTAAATTGCAGACAGTGGGCAGCATCACAAATCCTTTGTTACTCTGTGTGCACACTCCAATATGCAATATTTTCTCACCTGAAGAACYTACACATTCATGAAGCCTAAGACATGCAAAAATATTCTGATGGCTTAGAAGAAAAAAATCCAAAGGTATGTAAGAAAGAAGAGTAATAAAAGCCACATTGCTACATTTGCTAGCTCATTAGAAGAAAAAAAATTAAATGTCAGAAATGGATGCTGTTTCTTTGCCMAATCCAAATCAAACATTAGTCAAATTTACAGAGGCTCAGCTTCAGTTTCACAGAGAACCACAGATTATCAACATAAAGCATGGATTTGATTTTTTTAGATTGCTACCTTATCAATTCATAGACAAACCTCATAGACACCCTTTGATAAATCTGATAATTTTATCTATTCTTTTAAAAGAAAAGAGTGAAAAATGTTCTCCTATGAAATTTATATTCACAGAAAAAAAGTGTTGTATTAGGCTTCAAATCTCATTTCGTGCCYATCCTCTGGGACAGAAGCAATTGTGAAAATATTTACCCATATGAATATTCCTTCTAAATTTCATGCCTAAAATTAACTCAGATGTTTTCAACACGATGGTTTTCATTGGGATGTAAATGTATGCGAGTAAACCAAGATGCACTTTATTCACGTCTCAAGCACCAGCCCTGTGCATGGAAATGGGCTGGAGCATTAACTGGAAAATGAAAGGGATGAGGGGAGGTGTGCACAGCTCCTGATGAGCCCAGGAGATTCTGTAAAGCCAACAAACTGAAATACTTTCAGACAAATTGACTAAAATCTTAACTGAGTATTCAATTATGGATCACTAAGAGTATGCAGCAAACGCTTGGAGCTGCAGAGGATGTGAAGCTATTACCTTTAATTATGTCTCAGAAGTCTATTCCAGAAAATAATATTCCAAATCYATCACCCAATACAAAAGCAGAATCAACAATTGATGTACTGCAGAGGATTTGCTCCTTTTYGAATGTGTGTGCTTGGGTTTTTTAGAAGAAAAATTASTAGCAAAACAGCKAATATTAGTAGCTAAATAGTTCMGTTTAAGAGAGTGAAAAAAGTCTGCTACTCTACAARAAGTTAAATTCTTATCTTTTTCTTKATGATGGAGATCTACYTTAGGCAGCAGYTACACTGCTAAAAAGTATCATGCTGAAAGAAAACCAATTTCCCACATGTTTTTGTACCAGAGATCAGATAAACCTAATTCTTTCTGTCAGAAGAATACATCATGGATTTCTAGGGATCAGCACAAGTGTGGCTGAGAAGAGGAGGCRATCAGTCTTTCTGACAATGAGGGCAGTGACAGAACGAGGTGCAATGGTTTTAAACTGAAAAAGGGTAGGTTTAGGTTAGAAATTATGGAGAAAACCTTCCCTGTGAGTGGGGGAGGCCCTGGCACAGAGTGCCCAGAGGAGCTGTCTAAATTTAGGCTGCCCCTAAATCCCTGGAGTGTCCAAGGCCAGGCTGGATGGGGCTGGGAGCACCCTGGGACAGTGGAAAGGATGGATTGGATCAGTTTAAGGTCCCTTCCAACCCAAACCATTCTATGTTTATGATAAATGTCATGATTTCTCTTCCCAGCCAAGGCTCTTTCACCCTCATTTAAAATGTAGTGCACTGCTGGTTAGCAATCAATGTCAGTACGTGTGAGATATTTGAAGTGAGTGGTAACTTCAGCAAAACCACTGAAATGAAAAGGAGGAAGGCACATGAAAATACAGGGATAGGACAGAGTATTTTGTTAACCAGGAAACTCAAAAAGGAAAAGGGCGAGAAGAAACAAATGCTTGCAGCCAGCTCTGTCCCCTTCTTTCAATGCCATTGCAGGGTTTGTTTGAGGGACAGCAGTGACACAGAGTGACATTGTCCATTCTGTACACAGCAGCAGTGCCACCGTGACAAAGTTGGATAAAGCTCCTTACAGACTTCCTCACAAATTCACAATAAAGTTTGTGTTACATCACAGATATATCCCCACTGTGCATAGGTTTTTATAATGATAAAACACAAGATTCAGCCTAATATGAGCAGAATTCTGCTGTGGTGTGGGCTGTTATTTCATGGTCTGTTAAGCAGGCAAGTGAAATACACGTTTAGCTGGTGCTATGGCTATTCTTCAGCACAGAACTCCAACAGAAAATAGAAATAACTGTACAAAAGCAGAATTGGGATCAATCTGATATTCAGGACAGTGCTGGTTGTTTTGAGGGATGTGCCTCAAACAAAACCCAGTGACCTGCCCTTCCCTCGCAATGGGAAACATCACCATCACTTTGTGCTTCTGTCCCGTGTGGGCTTCATTTGCCTTTAAAAACAGCATTCTGGCCTCTTCTTAGAGTCACATTTTATGGTRYTGSTTCTATTTCYTCCTTGCCAAAGTARATTYCAAATAAAACGGTAACTAGATTATMATTTCTGTGCGTTTCCTTCTACTTTGACATTGCAAGAGTTTTCCTTACTGGTATGCCAAGGCCTTCCTCCTGAGCAGATGGGGAATTAGCAAGTTCTGAGAKATATTTTTATTAAGATATGATGTAAGCATCCCAGAAGAGAAGGCTGTACTAGASTGGACGATGTCAAAATGGTGTGAAATTTCAAATTGTTCTCCTTTAGTCGAGTTTATAACAGCTGCTCTGTGAGCTCTCTGAACACACCACACGTAAAGATATGGTTTGCTACTACCTGTGCAAGTACAATAGAAATAAAAAGTTCCAGCGGGCCTAGAGTTTGTTTTGACATTGCTGGCATCACAAACAGTTTTTATGTATCATGCAACAGTTAAAGTCTGGACTCAAATCTTAAGGCTTTCTAAAAAACAAGCAATTTTAACCTGATTTGCAATCATGCTATTTAGTCATAGTGTCTGTAAGTGGTAAATAAAAATATTTAAATAAATATTATTTTAATAAATATTTAAATAAATATTTATTGCAATCATGCTATTTAGTCATACAGTGTCTGTAAGTGTTAAATAAAAATTCCCCACTGAGGGAACTTCCTGAGAGCATCCTGAGAGCAATCACCTCCAGGTCAAACAAAAGTCCTCAGGCAGCCTTAGGGTGTTGACCCTCTGATTCCAGAGTTGCAACCTGAATTAATTCCTATTTCTGCTCAATAAGGTTTTTACAGCTGATAAGTATCTAGTTAGTGTGCTGCTTGGCAGCGCTGCAAATGAGCAAATTAAGCAYAGTGCTCCTTCCTAAGTAATTGCCATTTAATCCTGATTTTAAAAGRAGCAGTAGTGGTTGGAAAGCAGCTTTAATTTTGTTAATGCAAAGTTATCTTTTGGGGAAATTAATCAYACAGAACATGAAAGAGAGTAGGTTTAGATTAGATATTATGAAGAAATTTTTCACGGAGAGGGTGCTGAGAAGCTGTGGGTGTCCCTGGATCCCTGGAGTGTCCAAGGTTGGGTTGGACAGGGTTTGGAGAGCTCTGGAATAATGGGAATAGTGGGAAATGTCCCTGCCCACAACAGGGGTGGCACTGGATGACCTTTAACCCTTCCAACCCAAACAATCCTATATTCTACGAGGATTTGTTTTCTTTATGAATTTTTATATCTCTGCTTGGTAGCAATTAAAGGAGTAATACGTTCACAAAAATTAAATCCATCTGCATTGAAATTGAGATAAGACTTGCTGTTCATCTGTTTGGGTTTAAGAGTCCATCAGGAGAGTTTTTGGAAGTGGCTGACCAYGTGTAAAAAGCAGCCAAACCATCTTGTCTGGTTTATACCAAARCTAGGAAATGTTTTCCTTACGTCAGTGTTAAAGCTGGGTAATCCAACATCCAAAACACATCTAACAAAACCTTAAATGGTYGCTTATTCCTAATTTTCTGGACCAACTCTGCTGTCATCAATATGCAATTTTCCCTCAGCTTCCAATACATGGAAATGTCAATAATGGCTCATTCTCTGAAACACAGAAAATACTTTGATATTGCATTTCAGTCCATAAAAGTGTGCTTGAGCTGATAAACAACAGCTGTAACACAGGTTGTGTTGGATCAGAACAAAAGGKGATTGTTTTCTTATTGACCAAAGGTTTTTAGAAACAGGCCTGGCTTCTGAGAAGTCATTTTTTGTCAGTGAGTTTTGAGGTTTTGAGGGTTGATTGTCATGGTAAATCTTGGGTRTAAGGCTTGTTCAGAGAAAGAATAGATCTGGTTCTTAACTGACCTCTCTATTCTGGAGTATTTTGCTGTTTTAGGGTAGAACAAATGAAGCATTTATCTCCTCTTGCTCTTCCCTATGCTTAGTCCTGTTAGATATGCATAGAGGAGGATTCACATTAAAAGGAAAATGATCTCTTCTTATTTGCCTGCTCTGCACCTCCAAGACAGCAGGAAGAGGCTGTAGGTGAATTTAGAGRTCTCATTTCCCCTAAATAAATCATGAAATCAGATATTTTAAGCTTATTCTGGCTTTTTGGAGTTCAGCTCCAAGTCCGAGAGCATGAGTTTTTATTTTCATAGGGATGTCTTCTAAGAATAATGCTTTCCTTTTTCTGAAGAAATATTTTTTGACATCCATGGGACTCAGGGGGGAAAAAATACAGGRACAGTAAATGTTTTTGTTCTTCATGTCCTAAAATAGCTTTGCACTTTATTTCAAATACTCAGTACAAGTTAGTAAGCCTCCTCTGTCTTGGTGGTGTATTTCCAAATGAATAACTGATTAATTAGTAGATGAGGAGGAGCTGGAGCCTGCCCCTCATCTGGGGCTGGGATGGCTCTTTGGGGGTTCCAGCAGATGGGATTTAGAGGAATTTAGCGTGGCTACAGACCTTGGTGTGCTGCACAGARTCTATAAAATCTGCTTTTACACCTCCTCCAGTTCACTGTGGTSTGCAAATTTCAATTGCAATGTTGCAATTTATTTCTCATAAGCATACATCTCATAAGCACGGAACTCTTAGCTGCTTTCAAACACCCTGAGAATATTCTCATGGACATACTGGAATGTGCAAGTTCAACTATGAAGTAATGGTAAACAAATTAATTTTTAAAACCTGAAATAATTGCCYACGTCAATTCGGTTTGCTAATGCATTTATTTGGCTTTCTGATTAAAATGTCACTTGAACTTTAGTGCTTTATTGCCTTTCATTTTAGCACACATTACATTATGAGGTACCATTTTCAATTATACAGATGTAGTCTTGCATTAATTTGGATATCTCACTTCAGTAATTAAAAGAAAGCTTCTTTTCAGTTATCCTTAATAGCCCTTCTGAGTCTGCCTTTATTTCTGATGCAATTATTCTGCTTGTTGACATGCAGAGATCTGATTTTCCATTCTAGCATTGCCTGGTTCTGTATCCAGAGCTTAAAAAAGATWTTTCATGTGCCTTAAGTGCTGCTTTGTCATTTAAAGGGAGGAGCCCTGCATGCATTAGTGCTGGTACCTCAGAGATTCACACAGATTTATTTTGTTGTATCCACAGTTGTATATTCATGAATCAGAATGAATTCARATGAGGCTGAGGAAAAGCAGGAATGCAGGGAATTGTGGAGAAAAGCACATTGTCACACTTAGTGGTGGAAATGGAGCTGTAAATCCTACAATGAGCCTCTCCCTGCCCATGGCAGTGCTCCTGCCCTGCTCTGAGATGCCTCTCACATTCCATCCCAAATATTTTGCACTGCTTTACAAGGAATATTCACAAATGGTAGCTATTTAGTAAATAAAGTGTTTGTCACTTTGGTATCCAAAAAGCGTAATAYGTATTTATTTAATGGTTTTTTGGAGATGGTCTTGTGTTTTTCACGTGCCTAAATATCACATGCAAGAAACCAGAATTTGGATTGCCAACTCTTTGCCTGAAACCAATGCAGAACATCTGAYTTTCCTGACCTTCAGACTAAGAAAGACTTTTAGGAGAGAGAAGAAAAAAAATCTGGGCTATATCATGCTGCCTACCACTTTTTCTCCTTATAAAAATACTGTTAATGGTGTTTTCAGAAATAACTTCCTAATGGCAATTAATATTTTTGAAATTCCAWGAAATATTTACTTTTTCTACCAAACCAGCTGGGTGGTTGAGTAAACAAATTTAATTCTCTTTAAAGTTTTCTAGATTTCTAATAAATATCTGATTTCTTTTCTATTCATGATAAAAGCTGGAACAGTTTTATTGTTAGGAAACAACTATGCATGTGCAGCATTTGTCACTCGTTTTGTTGGGAAGCACAAAGCTTTGGCAGCACCCTGAATCTTTTCTAGAAATGCAGTTGCCTTGCACTTTATCAGTTTATATAGCAATGGAATTTAGCAAACTTCTGCTGTCAGTGAAATTTGCAGTGTCAAAGTTCATCAGCACAGGAGAAAAAGGACAAAAGGCTCTGAAGCAGATCTTTGCTTTTTGCCTGTCTCTCTGTCCCAACAGAATCCAGAAGAATTGGATGATTGTGGTGAATATTTGATATTTGCTAAAAAGAAAGTTATTGTGGAAGGGCTTTGAGCAGCGTTCAGTCCATAAAATCCTGGAATTAAGGTAAAAAGGGTGAGTGAGATGAGTGAGAGTGCTGCTGTCTGTGAATTTGCAGATTGGTGACAGCCACTCTAATCCACTCTGATTTCTGATGTTCATCCATCAGAGGCTCTCACAAGAGCTTTGCAGGGAGGTGGACAAAACATCACCACCAAAAACATCCTGGGCACCAAATTGCAGATGTGAGGAGTCATTTACAGCTCTCTTCGGATGAGTTCTGCCTTTCTCCTCCCCTCTCCCTGCAGGAAATGAGTCTGGTTTGCTGTTGAGGGGGAAAAGAGCTGTTTTAGCACAGAGCCCAGCCAAGATTCCAGATGTTCCCCAGGTGTGTTCTGCACATCTGAAACCTCCCAGTGCTGCCTGCCCTGACCCTCCCCTTGCCTGGCATTTTCTGTACGATCTGCACTTGCAGGGGAGGGTTGCATTGCTCCCTCTCAAGTTGAAATGGGTTTTTTTCTCTGATCATCCCATATGTTGTGTATTCTGGACCATCCCCACCACAGATGTTTCTCTCCATGCATTAAAATTGGSTTTCAGCTCATTCGGCTTCAGCACTTGACTTTAAAAGCCAAACAAATCAAATCCTCTTCTTGAGGGTATAATGCATCATTTTCCCCTCTTTGACTGTGTATTATCTTCTTTTACATCTGATCACATCATCAAAATCCAACTTCCTGCATCTGTGCTGACTAATTAGTGCCTTGGCTTTAAACGTCCTCCTATCAAAAATACACATTTTTTTCAAACTAGTCAGTATTTTTATTTATTTTATACAAAGTGTTCTCAGCATATTTAATGAGAAGAGGAAGAGTGATGGGTTTCTCTAAATTGGACGTGCCAAAGAAGAATRAAAAGATTATGGGATGCAGAAGCAAATAAACCCAGTGAACTGGTGGGGGGGAAAAAAATTTAAAAAATGAGCTGTAGATCATTGTTTCTCTGGCCAGAATATACACAAGTGTTACAGGCTGGTGTTTGGGCCATGTTGTTCTGCCCTCTGAGTAATTCTTTTTCAATGACTGCAATGAAAGTCTTGGCCATGAGGAAAACCTATATTGCACTGAATAAAAATCAGTGAGAATTTTCCCAAGAAAAAGCATTGCAGTGATGGGCAAAATGGAAGCAAACAGCCAGGATGGGGCAATGCTTCTAAAGGAGATGGAGAATTTTAACTGCAGCAAGCAGACTTTTCCATGCATGTACTGTCCTTCACAATATTTTTTTTTTCTTTGGTAAATAGTGTGATATTACACCTAAGTCAGAACTTGATGTTTATATTCTGCTTTTCTGTCTGAGCAAATCATCCTTGTTCAGCTGTAGAATGGCTTCATTTCAAGTTTAATTTTTTTCCTCGGGATTTCTGATAAGAATTGTTTGTTTTGGATGTGGGTGTAGATCCTAATGCTCAAATGCCCAGGTATCAGAAGGGTTTTACTCCACTCAAACCAGCCAAATGGAATTTCTGTATTTACCCCTTTTTTGTYACATTTTCAAGGAAGTACTGCAGTCATTTTAACTCTGATTGTTCTGCCTGTGGTTCTGAACTCACAGATAATGGCAGGAGAGAAAAGATCAAAMGAGGTCAAGAAGAAACGAGCGTTAGGATTTGGGTTTTCAAAGGCTCATGATGGAGTTAGGCTTTGTGGAAGTTAATGGGACATGGCAGATGGCCCAAATTCACAAACTTTCTGTAAAGTGCCAGTGGTCTGTGTAATGCTGGAGTGCCTCTGGTTGGGCTGTGGTCATGGAGAGCAGGATGGAAAAAGGGAATCTCGTGTAAACAGGGCCTGCAATTCCTCCCAAGCCCCTTTTTGTGACCTTGGGGACAATGAGAATCAGCACTGGCAGAGTTGTGGCCACCAGGAAAAGYGATGGCACCTTCTGCAAGATTATCTCACATTCATTTGGGAAGGAAATGCTCCATCACTCAGGCAYGCCCCAAAAACCTATCACCATGTCAGTGCTCAGGTTCCTGCCTGAAAATGCAGCCTTYCTTAAATAACACAGCTGAGAGATAAATGAATGGGCCATCATTTAAAGAGATTAAATGGACAGAACTTTGGACACTTGTCACAGCTTCAGCAATGCCTCATCTCTGAACGAGGAAGAATTGCTCAGTTCAGAAATGCCAGGAGCATTAATCAGGCCTTTGATGTTGAGGTGATGTGATATAATGTCCACAGCTTGTAGAATACAGGAATTTGTTTTGCCTCCGTCTGCCAATCTATTTTATGTCGGGTTCAGCCTCACTGTAAAATTCAGAGAATTAAAGGAACTGAATTCATTGATCTATGAATATGATTTCYAAAATACCGCATAAAACAACAGAACAGGAGAGGATATATCTGGTTGGAGTGCTTTTCATGCAAATTACAGAGATCATTTATCCTTTGTGCCCCAGAAGCTGCCATAAGTCATGGGGCCTGACCTGCTGCCTGTGGAAAGCAGTTCCAGGTTGGAGGATTTGCTGCAGACTTTGTGCAAGAACACATTTTTGCCCCTAAAAAAAATGGCAAATGCTCCCATAGCCTTGTTAGTGTGGGATCACATTAAATATTGTTTAATAAATCTGATGCCAGTCCTATGTTGTACATAATCACAGATATCCACCAATGAGTCACARTTAGGAGAGGGATCCTGGCTCCTTTTTAAGAAATATAGCAAGGAAAGACCTAGAGGAACTGCATATCTCTTTGGGTAAGAAGAATATCCAGAGATCTCACAYTGAAATCAATCTTCTTTCTTTAAACAACAGAAAATGAATTTGGAGATGGAGAATTGATCCCACAAAGGTGTCTGTTCCTTACATTCCCTCTGAAATTCGATCACAGGCCACARCCAGAGATATCTGAATAGTGACAATATGTGAACCACACATCTCATTCATTTTGTCAAAATGTTTCCCTCTTCTCTGATGAAGCAAGAGGACTTGAATTTTACAGAATTTTTCTCATAAAAAAAATAAGTGTTATGAGTCAAGATATAAAATGAGATTTCTCACTCTGGCACTCGCAGGAAAGCAGTGATGTGACAGGATACTGCCAAAGGTGTTCACACCAGGAGAAAAGGAGAAAGCAGTGCTTAAACTCGTGAGAATGCATCTGTTTAACCTTCCAAAKGCTTCAGCTGAGCAGAGCTGGTCCCCACACAAAGATAAGAGACCTGAGAACTAATGGGATCAGGATGGTGCGGAGACACCAGGATTGGGACAAAGCCAAACTGTTCAGGTGTGACATCCTGACGGTGTTTCAGTGAGGAGAGGGGATGGAGGGCTGGAGAGGGGATGGAAGAGCTGGAGAGGGGATGGAAGAGATGGAGAGGGAATGGAAGAGATGGGATAGGGGATGGAAGAGATGGAGAGGGGATGGAAGAGCTGGAGAGGGGATGGAAGAGCTGGAGAGGGGATGGAGCTCTGGGATAGGGGATTTAGCGCTGGGATAGGGGATAGAAGAGCTGCAGAGAGGATGGAGCGCTGGGACAGAGGATTTAGCGCTGGGATAGGGGATGGAGCGCTGGGATAGCAGATTTAGCGCTGGGATAGGGGATGGAGCGCTGGGATAGGGGATGGAAGCACTGGGACAGGGGATGGATCGCTGGGACAGGGGATTCAGCCCTGGGACAGGCGGCTGCTGACACCTACCGGGCTCCCAGCCCGGCCTTACCCGGCACCTGCGCTCTCTTTCAGCAGCGCTGACCGGGGACAGCCGCGATTTCAGCGCTGCAGCAGCGTTATGATCCTTGCTTCAAGGATTATAGATGCTTCAATCCTCGCTCCATCAGCGATGGGAGCAGCAGCACGGAACCGCTCCATGGATTGATTGAGCGATTTTCAGCAGATTTTGGGGTTTGGGACAGCTCTGCAGTGCGGCGG
>NW_026623852.1:133531-143645 GCF_030028575.1 Malurus melanocephalus | reverse complement strand
CATGGGACACCTCAAATCGGGACAGGGACACATATCCCATCTTCATGGGACACCTGATATCGGGATAGAGTCACACATCCCATCTTCATGGGACACCTCAAATCGGGACAGGGGCACACATCCCATCTTCATGAGCTATATCACATAGGGACAGGAGCACACATCCCATCTTCATGGGACACCTGATATCGGGACAGGGGCACACATCCCATCCTCATGAGCTATCTTACACTGGGACAGGGGCACATATCCCACCTTCCTGAGCTATCTCATACCGGGACAGAGTCACACCTGACACCGCGACAGGGTCACACGGGCACCTTCCTGAGCCACCTCACACCAGGACAGCCTCACACGGCCATATGTCACCGCAGCTCAAACACGCTGCATCTTCCACAGGGAATCCTGCCCTTGGTCTTGATTGCAGGACAGCCTGTAACAGGATATGCTGCGTTTATCTGGCAGGGCAGATCTGAATTAGCTGCTGTGGAATATGAAATGTCACACAAATACAATATTCCTTTCCTTCCATCAGCTCCATGCATATGTAGCATTCCAGAGCAAGACATCCACATGTTTTGACAGCCTCTCATAGTACTGCTCCAAGAATATTCTCATGCAGAAGGAAAATATCCTGATTTTTGATGGGAGCTGTGCACCTGTAACTTATTTGTGGTTGTACCCACAATATGATAAGCATAGCCGTGATAACTGAGAATTCTTTGTTAGGCTGCAATTGATGGCGTGGGTCCTGACAAAAACTGTGTGGTTGAATGACCTGAAGTGGTTCAGATGTTGTAGTGCTATTATTTCTTGCTATTTCAGCAGAGGAATGAAGGTTAACACAAATTTTATTCTAGGACTGCATGGATTTACTCCAGATTAGGCCAAATTTATATGTAACAGGAGCTGTCATTTTTTCTTCATGTGCCTTCTTCTAGTTTTGGATRTTCTTCRGGATTTTCAAGTGGAAACAARCCAATAAATATATTTAATGTACTRTGCAGCATAAACTTTTGAATCACCATGAATCTGTCCAGTCTGGCAGACTGGAAGGGCAGCCCACAAGTTTGGCAGTTGTAGACATTTTAGAGCACTGAAAATGCACTGAATAAACAGTGAATGCACTGAATAAACCGTGCTCAATTCCACTGACAGGCAAATTGTCAGGAAGGATGAATTTTGCACTTTTCAGGACTTCCTGGAGTTTTTCTCAGAGTAGTTTTTGGGATGCAAGGAAGGTTTCTCTGTTATTTGGGAGTGGTGCAGGAAACAATGTAGAATTATCTTGAGATAAGGGGGAAATGGTGCACCTGACTKCTAAAATGCAAATGCAGCCGAGATTCTCTGATAAGAGAGTTTTGCTCATGGAATSAGAGCAGTGTGTGAGGAGCCCATTGCAATGGGACTGACACAGCTCAGACACCACAGGATCATCAAATACGGAAAAGATTGGCAAAGAGAGAGGGATTAGGCTCTGCTTTTCCTCCCCTGCAGACAGGATGAGCAGCAMCAGGCGTGGGTTGCAGCACAGAGCACCCAAGTCAGACATTAAGAAACACTTTTGATGGGAATAGAACGAAGCACTGGAACACATTTGCTGTGGTGAAACTGCAGTGTCTCCACTGCTGAAGGTCTTTAAATGCAGTAGATAAACATTAGTGTGGAGTGACCTGAGCAGAGCTGATCCTGCAGGGGAGCAAAGGCCTGGATGATCCTTTGGGGTCCTTCCAGCCATCATATTTTATTTATGGAGGRTTTTAATCTCAGGGTCCAGAGGAGCTTCACCTGATTCACTGGAAATGACCCTTCCTTGCAGCTTTGGTGTTCAGTTCATTGAGAGTTTGTTCCTGTAATCACTCACTCAAAGCAAGAAGTTCAAGGCTTTTGTGGTTTCTCATCCCTCTTGCATTCCAGGCATTTGCTTGCCTTAAACTTGATGGACTCTGCATCCTTTCCCTCTTCCCCCTTCCCTCTCCTGTTGGTGTTAATGCTTTTCACTCCCTCTCTCTGGTCCCTTTTATCAAAGGACTTTCACACCTGAGGCCTCCAGTCACATACTTGCAGTAAAGTAACAGCTTAAAAGCTTAAATCCTTTTAAATCCTGAGGCCAAACACCGTAACAAACATATCTTCTCAAGGGATCAGTTTCCAAATGTGCTTTTGAACCCAAGTCCCAGCAGGCATTTGGCTTTAAGTGTGTGATAGGACTTTTATTTATTTATTTATTTATTTATTGTAGGGCCATTGCCCCCCTTTCATTGTTCCCATCTCAAGATGTGCTATTTAAACCTGTACCTCTGGTGAATTGTGCCATTGAAGTGCAGATGAGCACAGCACTGCTGGCTGGTGAAACATTGCAGGACAAAAAGACAAATCAAAATAAAATCTTATGAGAAAGCGTTGCTTGCAGGGAAAATGTGCCTCTCTGGTTTCRGGAGGGAGGGAGAGGGGAAATCTGGGTTTGAATCAACATTTCCTTGCAAATCTGCTGTATGTGGGGCAAGGAGCTCAGGCTGTGGCAGGTTTTTTTTTTAAAAGTGAGCGATTTTTGTGAGGTATTGTGCAAGATATGCCATAAACTGCTCAAAGTGCAGCACAAGCTTTGTACAATGAGGTTACACCTGAGATATTTATAAACAGTCGTGCCTTGGCTCTCCGTTTGCAAACTGTAAAAGGTACAACTTGCCTGAGGAGACAGCAGAGTTCATTGTGTGTGAAATGATGAGCTGCTCTTGCAGATGAATATTAATTAATATTAATTAATATTAGCACTCCCCAGGGCCTGCTCAGACATGCAGCTCTGCAGTTTGCAATTAGCTGATGACTCTGTGTTTGCAGTGGCTATTATTGCTGGGGATGGTAGAGCTCAGTGGGTTGTTTATATAATATCACAGTGGTTTCAATCCATCTGAGCATTGCCAAAGTGTAAAACAAGAGCAGCCCCACACACAGGAGCTCAGCTCCCTTAGGACAGGCCTAAGTACCAGATAAAGCTCGGTTTTAATCTCCCTCTTGTCAGCTGGATCTGCTGACAGTTCATTTTCAGGTGAGTAYGTACTCYAACASCATCACTCACCRTCCCTTCCTTGCTCTCAATTARGTTYAGTCACTTTAGGTTGTTATTCTTRTTTGRGGAAWGATATCRARTAATCATCATCATGTGAARTCTTAAATAAAAAATGSCTGCACAGCCTCTTCTTTTTGGACYTTTTTAATGCCTKGTAAATCAGAGCCACTCCAGAACTTCAGTATCTGCTTACATTCTCTTATTCCAGTAAATCTAGCTTTTCATTCCATCCTTTTCTGTCTCACTTGTAAAAGAGGGTTTGTTTTTTCATGCTGTGGGACTGGAAGTACTGAGCAATCTCAGTTCTCCCCCTTCCCCTGGAAATTCCTTTATTCTCATTTTACTGAGAAGAGAAAGGGGGATTGTCAGTACAGACAAAAGTCAGAAAACCCAGTTCTGTAATTCTGTGTAAATCTATCCCTCCAAATACCACTTTTCCTTTCTCCTTCAAAACCTTTTGACACTTTCCAGACCCCGACATAATTTTGTTACTCCGTGTCTCGTTCCCCAGCTTGATAGAGGTGTCAGGTGAAAATCTGGGATTTATCTCCAGTACATTGGACCCCTTTGGATTTGTTTCTAATTCAGCTCTTATTCACACATGCARATTTCCAGCCCCGTTTATCTGATGCTTTAAATTCAAGCTGGTTCGTCTGTTGGAGAAAAAAGTTGAAGCTTTGATTTCAACTGATGCTTGATGTAATTGGCTCTCAGCAATTCAAGTTACCCAGCTTATAAAATGTTAATTTAGCTTCTCTTTGCAGACCAATGCTTTTCAGTTTATTCTTACCCAAGATCCAATAGTTTGAAATATGTTATTTCAAGRAAGGAACTCACCTTTTTTTGCTACSGTGAACAAAAGGGCCCTAATGCATTGAGGCACTGAACTAAGAMAAGCAGGCAATTTTAAAACTAAATATGAATTTTATTATGATTAATTAAAAGCACAAAGCCCCATAAAGGTAATATGAACTTTTTTTTAACAACAGAAGGCAAACAAAAACAGAAATAAAATGATGAGTCAGAACCCTGTCTAAATTTTTGCTGTGTTGAAGGTTACCTCAATGAAGCATGTAAAGAATTTTTTTTTAAAAAGGGAGAAAGTGATTATTTATTCCAAATCTTTTGCACCAAAGGGGGTGACTATAGTTCAATCCTTTCTTCTTAAGAATCAGAAGCCCAAAGGCAGTCTAATGTAGCCTAAAGCAACAGATTCATCATTATATTAAAAGCCATATGCTGCATTTCAGCTCAGCACCCCTGGCAGTGTGGCAATCCTCCCTGATTCTGAGAGTTACACAGAAGTCTGCAGATACAAACACTAATATAAATTGAGTCTGCAGCAGAATAGAAGAGAGTGAAACCAAGTTGGAAGGGCATCCTTTGGGCACAATCAGCAGAGGGGATATTTGGGATATTGAAATGGAAATTAGCTGTATCACATGAAGTCTATTGTGTCATTAATTTGTTTGATAGTTTAGATTTATGTGTTGGTTTACAGAATTTCTGTGCAGTGTGGAAATTCTGGTGAGTGCAGGTTTGGACCCTCTGATGTTGATTTGGGTGCAAAGGGGGGATTTTCCCCCTAAAAACACAGCTCTGGCCACGAGTGCAGCCTTTGGCCTCTCCTCCCCTGTAATTCAGACCACAGTGCAGTCCAGCTTGTGTCCAGCTCTGGCTTTGTCCTCTCCTGACAAACACAACCAAACTGTGCCATGGGAAATGTGCTCCTTCCCTGCCTCGTGTCACACATCTCACCAACACATGGCATTTCCACTCCTTTGGTCTCTTCATTTTTATTCTTTTGCTCTTGTCAGGCAGCACGAGCGTGTCCCCAGAGAAGATCTCTTCCCAGTGTCTCTTTCAAGTTGAACAGTTCCATTATTCCTTTTCTGCAGATTAAGATTTTTTTTTTTTTTTGAAGTTGCAGCTAAGAAGGGTAAATTTTGAGACAAGTTAAATGCCCAGCTCACTGAACTCTGTGGAAGAATAAAGCCTTCTATCTGCTGCTGGCTATCTTTCTCTGGAAAACATTAATCCTCAAAAGGACTGGGGAAATGTAAGTAAATAAAATCACTCTGCAAATTGTACAATCAGCTGAAAAGGGGTTACACATTCAAAGCTTTGTATTTCCAAAACTGCCAAAAACCCCTTTAGATTCTTGTAGCAGAATATTCTCCGGAAAAGGGCACATTTTTGTCAGTTCTTTAACTCTTCCCAATATAATCAAACTTGCCACATGTTTGCAGTATATAGATATTTCTCTGCTCCTTCCAGTGGCCATTTGTGARTCTGAGATGTTTGATAAGCTTATATATTGCCAATAAAAATACTGTTAGGGTGATTTATCAGCAAACTTGGTCTGGTTTGACTTTTTCAGACAGGTTTTTTTAAGTTTCTTTCAGGAACTTTCACCTCTTTCTTTGCTGGCATTTTCTCTGCTCCACACTGACTAACTTACTTTTTTTTCTTTGAAATTGTCTGGTTGATTACCATAATTAGGCTAAACCTGTTTTAGCAGCTTTGTTGTCAGCACTGATGAAAGGACCACGGGCCTGTCCATATTTTCTATCAGCAGATGCAATCACAGATATTTCTCCTTGCAAAGCCTGTGTTCAGTGCTGCCTTGTGGGGATTGCAGTTTGGGCAGAATGGGGAACAAATCAACAGGGACTTGCCTGGGAGAAATCATGATACATGACTGTGGGTTTAGAAGTGCCCATTTGTGTTATCTCTTTTTAGTACTCTGCATTTTAATGTTTGTTTATATGTTAATATTGTAAATATCTCACCAGCTCACTGGTTTGTCCTGCTCTTCCAGCAGAAAACTTTCCAGTTTGGAAAACTGAGCCCAGTTTGGAACCAGGGAGAGAAACCAAACCTGCAGGGACAGGGGCAGGAGGGGAATGCAGGGGAATGGATGCTGAATTGGGGTTACAACACAAAGAACCAGAATACAGAGCATGAGGAGAGCTGGAGCTGCTGTGGTTGGTGAATTGAAACMATTTTTAATCAGAATATCCTCCCACACCCATTCTGTGCCTCACCAAGTCCTAATGACGTGTAATAACAGTCTCAGCCAAGCACAAACAAGTGTTCTGTCCTTATAAAACACAAAGTGCATCTTTCCTGGATTTAGGGATTATATCCTATTGTATCAAACAGGGAGCTATCACCCTGCTTATCCACAGAAAGAAAATTTTCCATTTAAATTATAAATCTTCTAGAAACCCAGCAACAATTGAAAACAGGAAATCATTCCAGACTCAGCAGTACAATAAATCAGAACCTCCATGATGGTTCTGATTTGCAAAGCTGAATTGAAGTTGTTGAGCTGTGTCTAGTTAGMACTGGCAAAACTGTGGTTCAGAAATGGTCATGGATTAAATCCAGCACAGGTTCAGTGATTACTCAATTTACTGTTTTTATTAATATTAGCATCTCCTGGGTTAGGGATCAGGAGGCAGTGCTGATTAGACACCTTGGAACAGATGGTTTCCTAAAGTACAGATTCAGAATCTAATTTGATACAAGATCAACCAAAAGACAAATCAAATACTTTTTTTTTATTATTATTATTTTTTGAAAACCCCACACTGCAATAATGTGTGAAAGATGGAGAAGAAACTACAGAACTCCAGTGCACAGCAAGGCTGCAGGAAAGGAAGATCACTTGTCACAATGCCTGTGGCAAACTGCACAGAACCAGGGAAAGGTTCTCAAAAGGAGCTTTGCCACCTTTTGATTTCTCCATTTGTTATATATCATCCATTTATGTCAGTCCTGGCTGGCTTTGATTGGAATCAGAAGCTGCCTTGTGAATAGTGCAGCCACATGTTTGGCTTTTCTTCACACTTACAGCAGTTTCTACATTCCTCAAGAAATCCTCTAATTCACAGAAATCTTACAGTGACATCTAGACTTAGCAGAAAACACACTTCACATCCTTTGAGGGTTTTTTACCTTCAGTATCTAAAATAAATCTAATTTTAAACACCTACATTTCCTTTCAGACAAAGTTCCTTTGTACAAAACCTCTGTATGTGGAAAGCAAAGATTATGGTTATTGCACCCACTTCACACCTGTTTGATTTACTGAGCATTCCTCAGGGCTCTAAATTATTGCAGCTCCATTGTGGAAGGGCAAGAGACACACACACACACAAAAATGCCTGTCAGGAGAATCAGGACAACTCAATTCCTGACCTCAACTTTGCTACTTTCTTGATTTTTCACTTTTCTTTAAGTACCTCATCCTCCTTGCATTGCTCACCCTCTSTAATATGGCATCCACAAGGATTTATGCAGTGTGCATAGTYCTTGCTTRTYYAWYTCCTACAACAACACCATGGAATCASAAAGTCAYTTAAGAGAGCAGCATTGCTTGATGGGCTGCATTTCAATCCTACTTTATGCTGGAGTGTGGAATAAATGAAAGGAGAGAATGTCCTGAGAATGAGAAGGTAATGGCCTTGTCAGAGGGAAAGGGTATTTATGGACAGGAATTGGAAGCTGATATTGTTATCATTTTGTGGTGAAAGCTAGGAATCCTTCTTTAATTGTTTAATTTAATTCCTTGTTTAATTGTTTAATTTAATTGAACTGTCAATCTTCAAGCATAATGAAGGAAAACCAGAGGTGAAAGTGAAGCCCAAATCTTGGAACTGGTTCTGCTCTGAGGTCACGCAGGTTTCTCTCACTGGTTTGTGAATATTGGCCCCAGTGCTGGAGATGCCTCAGACCGTGGAATTTTAGCACTGATGAGATTTTTTATATCTCCTGACATTTTATAGGTGCACATCTGTTGTGTACACACGTATTATGTGAAACCTAAACTTGGATCAGCAGCAGGAGGTGCAGAATCCCAGCTTACAATTATTATTACTGGGTGTTTTTTTTTTGGTTTGACATGGTTCGATACCAACAGACATTTACAAAGGTTATTGCAAAGTTGCCCATTTTCCAAAGAGCATCTCTTAAAAACACAGAAATAAAACTCAAATTCCAGGCAACCTCAGGTCATAATATATCTCCAGTTTCAGTACAATCCTGGGCTTGTATTGATATTTTCATAATGACTAATCAAAACAAGATAAGAGGAAAACGCTTCCTATTTTACCTCCTGGTAAATTTTCCTGAAAAATTACTCAAGGCTAAARTCCCAGTTATAAAAGTGCTAAATTTTCAAAGCAATAATTTGAGCTATTCTTGCTCCCCTTCCCCCTTTCCTCCTCCCCCAGGAGCAAATCTTCCAGCTGCTGATTTTGTGTAAAAAGCAGGGTCATGTGGATGTCACATCTTTGCTGTGTTCCTCAGCTTCTTTGCACGCTCCTCGAGGTTGCCAGGGTTTGGATTTGGATGTCACCCATGTGCTAATTACAGAGGAATTTCAGTATCTCCAGCAGATTTGGGACTGATTTCATTGTCACAGCTCTGATCTGCAATCATTGTAAGATTTACCTCTGAAAATCCACAGAAAGTGCATCTCTCAGTCTGTATGCGAGATGGAATAACCTGAAATATGGCCTGTTAAAAAAAAAATCACCAATGGACAGTGGAAACCTCCCCACCAGAAAATGGGGAAATCCTGAGAGCTGGGCTTTTCCATGAAATACTGTGGTGAGTCTGAAATGATGTGCAGATGCCAATGGATGGGATCAAAACTGAGTCCCATGGCCACCTTTCAGCGTTTTAGAAAGGAGTAAGAGTCCTTTACTGGCTTTGTTTCCATTCTCTCAAGTAGCTCGGCTTTTTGACAGGTCTGTGTCTGGATTTATGGATTTTGCTGTAAAATGCATTTTCTCAACTGAGAGTTTAATCAATGAGCTGCTTACAGGTGCAGTTTACAGGATTGCTGCCTCCACTTTTCCTGGGTTCTCTGTCTTCTCTGTGTTTTTGTGGGATGAGCTGCATGGAGTAACCCTCAGACCTTCCACACCCTGAACTCAGCCCTGCAAAGCTGAGTTTTCTGTTTTCTGTGCCGGCACMAAAAAGACCATTTACTGATCAGCTCATTCTGCAGAGCTCTCTGGGTTTCAGGGAGATCACCCCCATCAGTGCAGAAAATACTTTTTTAACTTGTTTATCCAATCTATGGCAGACTGGAGGTTTTTCCAATAAAGATTTTTATGTAAACTTCCACAAAGCAGGTTCCAATCTTTGCAAAACTCCTGCTAAATTCACAAAGCTGTATTTTCCACCATATCTGAGGAGCAGCTGTAGAAACCTTCCTGTCCCACAGACACCATCAGCAGCAGCCTGGTCATGAATCTACACGTTAGGAGATTAAATTTTCTTGGCAAGCAAGGTAGCCCAGGGGTTAAAAACATCAGAACATCTGCACGCTGGTGTCCTTCAAGTTTTAGCATGCTATCTTCAGGATTATGCCGCAGATTAAAGAGTTTTATTTTACCATCAAAGTTCTCTAATGAGAATCTCTTGGAATAGGAAATATGATCTGTTTTGCTCACTGCTCCAGGGGCTTTCTTCATCTTTTCAGGAGTTTGAAAACTAATGTTCTTTGACATTCACATTACACTGACACTTGATCTCCAGTAAATCAAAATAAAAACATAAATTTGATCTCTGGAAATCAAGATTAGTTTAATGTTTTCTATCCAGATGCAAATTAGATTTCTCTTCCTGTCTACAGGGGGTCAGTTCAGAGGTATTACAAAGGTTTGTGTTGACATCCTACTAACTGGAACAATATTTTGGCTAACGAGAGTCTGTTTATTTAATGCCTCCCAGTTCATACATACAGCAAATCTTCTRTGCATTATTAGTTTAATTTGCCTTCTGTTTCACAAGTGAAACTGTAAGRTTTATATTTTTATGACAAAGCTTTTCCCTCTAGTGAGAAAAATACAATGTACGTTGATATATCTGATATGCTTTTCTTTAGTTAATGACTCTGTAACTTGAATTTTCAGCATAGCCAGAAGCAAAAAAATTAAGACTGATACATTACATATATATTTATTTTTATTAAATAAGCTTAAGTATCTAGATTGTGATCTGAAAAAGTGTCAAAAATGTTCTCAA
>NW_026623852.1:128336-132471 GCF_030028575.1 Malurus melanocephalus | reverse complement strand
ACCCACTTTTGAAAGGTGGAGTAATTTACTGCTCTACCACGGCCATCAGCTCATTCATAAAACCAGAAGAAAGAACAAAAAAAAGCTTAAAAAAATGATAACTTGGTGGCGTTCCTTCCCTGCTGCATGCAGTGAGAGGGAGCAATGCTTTCCAGGTTGGATGCACAGCCTGGTGATGCTGGGCTGGAGCAATGAGATCCATCAGGTCCCTGAGCTTCCCTGCAGAGTCCCTGTGGCACCTCCTAAAYACACTCCTGGAAATGTGTGAGTGAGCTGGGCAGGAATCACCACTGATAAATCCTGGGGAAAATGCAGAAAAGCCAGTTTCACTTTCTCCTGGGTGAAGCTGATGGGATAGAGCTGGATTCTGCTCAGTTCCTGAATTTCCCTGAATTCTCACCTGAAAAAAGGTAGTGAGATTCACCCAATGTGTATCTGAGCACAGAATCTGATTCATAACTTTTTAGACATACCTCTGGAGCTTTTTCCCCCAATATTAGTTTGTGGGATTGCTTTCCCAGCATTTACAGCACAGGGCTGGTTATTAGTGAGATGATTCAGAGAGGAGGCATCCCTGGGGAGCCTGACATTTCTGAGTGGGTGGTCTCCCAAAAAACAGAAAGAAACCACTGTTATTACACGTATGTCCTGCTGGCATGTGAACTCCATCATTCCAGCACAGAAAAACATTTCAGCACAGCTTCCCTGAGGTTGGGGGCAGCCCTGGGACTTCTCCCGTTGTCACCTCAGTTTTTTTTCCCAGCAAAGATGGGAATTGTGCAGCCAATTGTCCCTTTTCCCTCTGCTCTCAGACTTGGTTACAGCTGGGCTGACTGGAAAGCAGCTCTTGGCACAAGACCAGCCTCAAGTGGGTTGTTCTTGCTGTCCTGAAAAAAAAAAAATTGTGTTATGGCAGCATCTCTTTTTAATAAAATGAAAATTCCTATTTATGCAAAACGCTGGATGTTGTAGTCGGAATAAAAGGAATCTGTATGAGGATGTAAGTAAAGGAAAGGCCTTATCAAAAGAAGCTCAGTATGAAAGGAGCTGTAATTTCAGTTGCCATTGATACTCATTGCTAAACTGGTGATAAACTCATCTGTTAAGGAAATAAATGTCAATGTACTTTTGTAATTTAAATGAGAACTTGTAATATGGAAAATATGCTTCCTGTTCAGATCCTTGAAGGTTTGCTTTGAAATGGGAGTCCCCTGTGATGTCTATTCCATTTTCTTTTATTGTTAAAGTGTTGTGTCACTGATGACATTTCTGCTGAATGCTGCCCAATTATAACRTTGAACATCTGCACAGGGACATTTTCCCTTCCCAGGGGGATTGTGGGAAACAAGCACATCAGTAAACAAAAAACTCACTGAAATTATTTGTAGGAAATTCAGTCACTTTGCTGGCTGCCAAAGGTTGAGCTTTACTAACAAAACATTTCTGCCTTTTATAGATAGATCARACATGAAGGGAAAGAAAGCTTTTATAATAAATACAAGGAAAAAGTTGTGGTTTGCACTGTACTTTTAAAAATCATTTTCATGGGTGAGTGGGTGTTGGGGAGGCGATTTGCTTTGATTTAAGGTATGTGTTTGTAATATCCTTACTACATCTTCTAGGGCAATTTTAAATTTATTCTTTCTGTGAAGTAAAYGAAAATCTACTAAAACACACAGAATCACATGGGATAGCATATAGATGTAAATGTCATGCATTCAGTCTAAAGTTAAACTGTATTATCTCGGTGCCAAGGTTCTGGACTTTTAACAATTCCGTTGATGTTTTAATTCCAATTATGGTTTTTGTGGTCAGACACCGAAACGATTATGCACAAAATTCCCATCCATGYTGGTGGGAATCTCCTGTGTGCAGGTTTTGCAGGCTCAGGGGCATAACCACGTGCATGTTTTCTTCTGTGTTTCCTTCCAGTTTATTCCCCTTAAACTGCCCTCAACAGAAAAACGTGAAAATTTACTTTGCTTTCTGCTGCATCACAATGATGTATTTAAGGGACAGATGTGCTGTGTCTGTCTGGACTGAAAGATTGGGAGATCAGGARCTGCTGAGCTCTGCTTGGGGCAGTGGGATTCATTCTTGTTTGGTCATTAAGGTTACCCAGATAAACTGAAATCTTACTTAACCACAGTAAAAGTCAAGAATGAATCTGTGTCCATTCCTGGTTTTGTGCCAAATTTCACAATAACTTGTTCCAGCCCTGGAAGATTTACAAATTTTGTATTACTCTGTTTCATTTCTTTCAATTATTACTGAAATGATCTGCAACGATCACCCAAAATGCCACAATTCAAAGTGTTGCTGCAATGTTTAGGACTCTTGCTGTGGAACGCTGCTCCTTTATTCTTAGCTGTTAACTTTTATGAGGGATATAGCCATTGAAACGTGTGGGAGGGATTCTGTCACACAGGAAGTATTCTATATTTTCCTAATGAATAAATATTGAATGCCYTTTTTATTTTGATTTATCTCAACAATATATCTGTCCGCAGCTCCCCCTCCCTCCCCTCCCCGAAATGAATAGTCCTGCTGTTGAAACGAGAGAAAGCATGTTTCTACATCTTGAAAAAAGAGCTGAAAATACCTGCTTGACCTGTGGGCTCTCAGGCAGCCACAGTTGTGGTTAACACGAGCCCCCTGTTGAGATCAAAGGCTGCCCCATCCTGCTGCAAACACCGCTGTCAGTACCTTGKTGTCAGGCAAAAAGTGAGAGAGTGCTCCCCTCTGCCGTGGAGAGGCAATGTTTATTTGATCTTGGCCCTCTCCTGAATAATTTCGCTAAATCTAATTGCTCTTGATGTTTTACCCAGTACATCACGGGCTTTTTCAGAAGGAGCTCTTTATGCAACGGGTGAAGCTTCAGAATACAGTAAGGACCACTTCAAATATCTCTCATCAAGGCAAAGAACYCTAGATAGATTACTGCAGATCAATCTGTATAAACCCTGCATAAACACTGARGCTCTTTTAAGTTAAAATGTACTTTACAAAACCCTTATGTAGTGAGAGGTGAAATACTCTGCAATTATTAAGAGAGTTATCATGTGAAAAGAGGTAGAGAGGCCTGTTTAATTCACTGGTTCTGTCAATTTATGATGAAACAAAACATATTATTAAATTCTTTCCAGCATATTTATTGCCATATATTAAGATTTTACGTTACCACAATGTGAATTTCCTGCCTGTCAAACACCAGCCCTGGTTCTAGCAGGAATGATGCTGTTTCTGCCACGTGTTGCTGGAGTGAAAGCGAGAAATGTGATTTTTGCTGCCATTGTGAAGGGCTTTGCAGTGGGCTGTGACATTGGGTGGCTCTCCAWAGTGAATGACTTACAAACCTTGCTGCACAGCTCTGAGGTTTCCTAGAGAACCCCTAAAAGGGAGTGAGAGCTGGCAGGTTTTCCTCAAACCTCTGCCAGCTGAAAATGCCCCTCTCTGCTGCGTTCATACCGTGTGAGTTCATACACAGCAGGGCAGATGTGTGATCCCTCCTTAGCTGGGAGCATTGGGAAATACGGGGCTTTGTCCAAAATTCACTGCTGGTGTGATGGGTGACATCCACTGGGTGTATGAGGAGAGGAAAACCTCAGTGTCTGCTGTCCTACAGTTATTAAAATCTCCCTTTCCTGACCCTTAAGGCACCATGCTGATATGGAGGTGACATTCTGATGACTCTGTGCCTGGGTGCAGAGGGTGCTTTGGGCAGGTTCAGGGCACAAGTGACAGATTGTCCCCTTGGRCAGGGGCTCCCAGCTGCTTCAGCACCATTTGTTCCCTCCTTKCCATTGCTTTTTCTGCAGCCCAAGAAGCTGCTGAGTCAGGTGGCTGTGGAGGAGCTGGTGGTGTTTGGGGAGGAGGGGATCAGGAGCTGAGCAGTTGTCAGCCCCATCTTTGGGCAGCTGCAGGAGTGAAAGCACCACTAAGGCAGGGTTTTGTGTCCAGCTCACACCTTCACCCTCTTGAGACAGGAGGAGCTCATCCCCTGCCTTTCTTGGTGCTTCCCTGAGCTGTTGGATGGCAGCACAAGAGCGTGGAAGGAAGAGCACTGGCTGCTCTAAATCAGCTCCAGTCATTTCACTGTTCACCTGTACAGAGCTGTTTGAGACTCACCTGGCCC
>NW_026623852.1:117116-127880 GCF_030028575.1 Malurus melanocephalus | reverse complement strand
CAGAGGCTGCAGCACAAACAGATCTTTTGCTGCTTTGTGACCTCTGGGGAAAAGAAAACTTTTCCTGCACTGAGCCTGTCTATTTAATGRGTAAAGGAATCCAGATCAATAAAAGAAAATAGCAGCAGATCTGGAGGAATTCCCCAGGGCCAGAGGCATCATCTCACATCCTCGTACACAAAGTTGCTTTTGTGTAGTTCAGGAACAGCTTTTCCACTGGACGAGGATCTTCCTCTCACTGCTCTGTCTGGGCTTGGCCTCTCAACAGGACTGAATTTTGGTCTGTGGTCATGAAGTGATCCCCCCTGGTTCACTCCTGTGACTTTCACCTTCCCATTYTATTTGAAGGCAGATTTATAAAGACAGAACTCCTCTAGTCATCATCCTTGGCATTTATTTCAACATTAGATAGAATTTKTGATTAAAATCATGAGTCTGACACATTAAACCAAAGTTCAGTGTGAAAAAAGCAGCTTTATGTTATAAGTGTTATGATGAGTTCCTTTATTTCTTGGTTTTTCAAAGCTCCTCCCCGAAAAACTTTTTCGTTTAAAGACTTTAAATTCAAAACATTTATTAATAATGTAAAGGGCTGCCTGCCACTCAAAAGCTATAAAGAAACTCTAAAATCAAAGTGAAATAGTTTCTTCATCAAAGCAAAAAGAATTCCAGCTACAACTTTAGCACAAGCTTTGGTGGTGCTTTGCTGTGTTTTTGTGCCCACTTAATAAATCCATCCCAGAGTCATCCTCAGCACACAAATTTGCAGTCTGTGTCAGCTGGTCACCATCAACCTGCATGGTACAAAGCACTACATTTGAAATTTTCTGAATTGTTTCCTTGCCATATTACTGATTTGCATGTGAGTTTTAAGAAATCAATTACATCCAGCTTTTTTTCAAAGTCCTCAATTTCCGCTGCCTTAAAATCTGAGTTACTGGGGAGAAACATCTTCACCCAAGGAGAACCTGCAGCTTCCACAGGGTTCTTAAAGATGGAGCATCTTGGTGGGTTTGAAAGCTTTGAGAAGAGCAAGTTTGATCCATATTTGCAGGGTGGGATGTCTCTAACTCAGCATTAACTCAGCATTAACTGAGCTGTTTGGAGCTGTGATCCAGGTGAGCACTGGGAGCACACCCTAAATCCTCTCATTAACACCGGGATGATCAATTCCTTCCCCCAGAGCCATCGGGGAGTCACTGCAGGATAACATTGCCTCAAAACAACCTCAAAATAAAAMAAAAAAGGTGGCTGACAAAATGTTTTCCCTTGGTGGAAACGAGCATCGAATTAYGTTTCGCTGCTATTTGTTTGCTTTGGAAGCGGGTTAGGGATTTTCACCTTGTCCTTAGGGCAGCAATTTGCTCACCTTACACTTTCTACTACTGAAAACATTTGTTCAGATTACTGTGTTTKCATTTGATTTGTTCTCTTGTTTATATAGAGGTTGCTTTTACGTAAAATCCGGTATAATTATTGACACAATTTGTTTTGCACTATAGATTATATCGAACTGGCTGGGCCATACAGTAGAAAATTGGTTTTCTTAGTTGCTTTAGGTCCCTAAACCCCTATCCACAGTCAGGTAAGTCAGTAGATGTACCAATCCCATTAAATCAATCTTCCCTCTGAACTCATGGAAACATAGAACCAAGGGTTTATGCTTATAACCACATTCAAGAGAGTACTAAATATTTTAAGTGGTATTTTTTACAATTTATTTATATTTGTGCGTTATATCAGACATATAACCAGGAGCTTTTTATGCAATARCTAAATTAAAATGCTGGGACACTTTTCACATAGTTCTGTTGTGAATAGTGACATAAAAYACCTTTAAGAAAGGCTGAAAACATCTATTCTGTAGTCCAGCAGCAGTTAAGCTCCTAGCTGGCATTTTGTGAAGACATTTTTTAATTTGTGACTCTCTTTGTGACCTGCAAGAACAGTGGAAATCATCAAAATGAATTTGCAGCGCCAGGCTTCCTGTTTACATTGTTCAGGGGTAGTTACAGCTTGTTAACATGGGCTTGCTGCTCATGGCTAATGATACAATTGAGTCATCTCTGTGCAGTTCTCAGCCATTTAAAACTGTCGTAAAATAACCCAAATAATGGGATGATCAAAGCAATGCAGCCGACTCTGCATGAGAGTGTGACTGCAGCATTTGCAACCATTACTGTGGAGTACTATAAATATATTCAGAGTGGTACAAAAGAGATATGCAGGTTACAAAAACTCCAGTTCCGACCAGGATGGAATCATAAAATAAATATTCAGCTATGCTTGAGGTCCTTGAATATTCCCCCCAAGGCCTTTGGGTGAGTGCTGTGATGTGCCCAATTCCCAGTGAACAGGTACCCAGCACTTGTTTGAGAGTGAGGATTCATTAAAGCATCACAGAGCGAGCATATGAAAAAGGGAGATACAAAGAATGATTAGAAGCCTTTGCTGGGTTTTGTTGTTTTGGTCTTTCTTCTGCTTCCAGTTGGCTGCTTAAACAGGTGATTTCTGATTTCTTTGTGAGAGCTGTGATACATATGTTTTGCTGGGTCTGGATGGTTTCAGAAAGGGTTTTATTTTCCATGAAAAGCTTTTAGTTGTCGTTGCACAGAGCGTTGCATAAGGCAATGATAAATCAAACTAATATATTTTAAAAACTAAGCATTAGGAGGTTTTATAGTTTAAAAGAAATCACGAAAAAGCACAAGGGCTGGCTTTTTCTCACCTCTCCTTTGAGACCCAGTTTATTTCATCATTGATGTGAAGCATGTAGTACAAAACAAGATGACCTGTTTTCATCCTCGCTATAATTCCACTCCAGTAAAAAGCCTTATGCCAGGAATGAATTTGTCCCTATGCAAAAAAGGTCTTCACTCCTCCCAAGAGGAGACTGCAACTGGCTTCTGTCTGTTTTCATCAGCTCTCTTTATCTCACATCAAGGGGAGCTGATTGAACACAAGGAATTCCTAATATGAGTCACTTGTCACTCAAGCTCTTCTGGTTGAGGATGCAGCGTTTCCAGCTTGGTTTGGCAAAGCCCAAATTCCTYGTTTAGCAAGCCCAGCCACTGAGTGTAAAACTGGCAACAGACCCACATGGGCTCAGTTTCTGTGTGGGACAAACAGTACTGAAGTGTTTTGAGATGTGAACCTAAAGAAATCCTAATTGTGGTGTTTTCTTCTAAATGTATTTGGTGTGTTGGGATGARTCTTCCATGTTTCACTCACAAAGCACTCCAAACTAGAGTGCAGCAGATATACAGAAATAAAAGCAATGACAGCATGGCTTTTAGATTTTAGTGAGCCTTTAGATGAAGGGATTTTTGATTGGTATGTACTCCAGAATGGCATTGACTGCATCGCTCTCTCAACAAATAAATTACAGTTATTTTCTAGACAATAAAGTGATGGGAGCTAAAATGCTTCCTCACTGGCTTTTATAGATATATATATATAACAATTTTATAGCTACTTTACATTACAGGAGAGTTTGCTTCTCTAAATAAGTGGAGTTCTTGTAGCTTTCTCTGGATCTTATCACCAAAATTCTTCTCCTGTAACTTACAGGTAGACTTTCAGTTTGATTTCTCGCCATCAGTAGGACAAATGCTCAGTAGAGGCAGAGTGTGCCTTTTATTTTAATGATCATACAAAAGCAACAAGAGACAGGAAATCTGTAACATGATTGCAGTCATTTTCCCTGTCACTTTTTCATCATTTTCATTTCTTGCTATGGTGAGAACTCTTCCAAAACCCTCTAGAAAATCTGTCACTGCTGTTTGCCAGAATCAGACACCGACAGTGTCTGAAAGGCACGTTGCTTAAAGTTAGTGGGTAAGAACYACCAAAATGTTCAGTATTGTAATTTATTTCAAGTTGAGTTCAGGAATTTAGAGGGAAAATAAGTTCTCTAAATCAAGCTGGGGTGATAAATYCTGTAAGTTTGTAATAGATCTGAATATTTTTTATGTTTTTCTTGAGTGTAGATGTGAGGGTCGTTATCTTAATGACACTGCAGAAGTCTGGGCAGTCACAAAGCTTTCTCACATAGTCAAACTGTCTTGGGAGAATCTAATTTGCTGCTGAGGTATAATACCAAACAAATGCTTTTCATTAAGGAGCGGCATGAAACAGGATCAGGGTAACAAGAGGACYAGGGCTTTGAAATGTAAACAAAGTGGCTCCTCAAGGTAACATCCTCTGCCTTTAATTGAATCTGCCTTGAAAACAGCAGTTTCCTTGGCAGAAGAAAACAAACTTTTACWGGCACACCGCTTCACCCTCCAGCTTCTACCTGACCACATTTGCAATCAGGGGAGCCTGCAAGAAAGTGAATCCTGTTTTCTAAGTGTTGTGAAACCTTCYGCTGCTGTCGTAACATCTGAGTTCAGCTGGGAGGTGGCAAGGTGTGAACCGAGGGGGTGAACTGCAGCGGTTTGGTTTGAACATTCACAGTTGTGTTTGAAAATCCACTGCAGTTTGGTTTGAACATCCACAGTTAAGTTTGAACATCCACTGCAGTTCTTATTGAACATCCACAGTTCTGTTTGAGCATCCACAGTTCTGTTTGAACATCCACCGTTCTGTTTGAACATCCACAGTTCTGCTTGAACATCCACAGTTCTGTTTGAGCATCCACCGTTCTGTTTGAACATCCACAGTTCTGTTTGAGCATCCACAGTTCTGTTTGAGCATCCACCGTTCTGTTTGAACATCCACAGTTCTGTTTGAACATCCACAGTTCTGCTTGAACATCCACAGTTCTGTTTGAGCATCCACAGTTCTGTTTTTATTGAACATCCACTGTTCTTATTGAACATCCACAGTTCTGCTTGAACATTTACAGTTCAGTTTGAACATCCACTGCAGTTCTGTTTGAACATCCACTGCAGTTCTGTTTGAACATCCACAGTTCAGTTTGAACATCCACAGTTCAGTTTGAACATCCACTGCAGTTTGGGAAGCACTGCCCAGGAATCTGAGCCTCGCTGGGAGAGCAGGAGTAGACAGAGCCTGGACTCAGTGCTGAGAGCTGCGGTGTCTTTGAGGGGAAACTGAGGCAGGGCCCAGCTTTGGTGCATGAGCAGCTGAGATTGCCCTGGCAGGGATCACATGTCACCCTTGTCACGCTTGCAGTGACCCTTTTCTGAGCAGGAAGGCAGGCCAGGCTGGTTCCTGTGCCCAATATCCAGCACTGCTATTGCCACTGCCAAACAAACACCCCCAGTAAAGGCTGAGAACGGAGCATTTCGGTGCAGAATTCCTGGAAGGGCTCTCTGGAACTCCGGTTCTGAACCAGAATACCTCCATGCTCTGCTCTGTGCATGCAGTGGGGGAAGGGGGATGATCAAAGSAGATGATGATCAAGGATCTTATTTCTCTGCCTTATCTAGTTCTTGTTGCTCCATAAATAATGCAAATACAAGTGCAGTCACAGGGATCCCAGTCTTCCCTCAGCTATGAATATATTCTAATAGATTTAGTCAATTATAACAAAGATGCAAAAATGACAGAAGTCTTTATTTATTACAGCAGAGCTTCTACAACAATTAAAAAGCTCCAGTAAASCTAAATTCTTCTTTGAAATGTTTATTGTATGAATGCTTAGCTTTGTACCATTCTGGGGCCTGAATTAAAACCATCCGTTGGGCAGTGGTGTTTCTGGATACAATGGGAAGGTGGGCAGCTKGAAAAGAAAGAACAAAGTCATGGTTCCAGGGCTTTAATTTGTTAAAGATCTTGTTAGGGCCATAAAGCTTTACCAGGTACTGAAATTGCTTGGTTTAAGGAGGGAGGTCTGGTCTGGCCATTCATAGCCAGAGGTTGTTTCAATCCCCAGCCTTGAGGTTTATAGGCTGTCATGYATTGAGCTAATCCTGAACCATGAGTTTATTGAATATTTTGAGAGTTTGAGGTTGCCTTTCCTCTCCTTTCTACCTTAGGTCATTAGTGACTACTGGAACCTGAAACAATTCARTCAAATCTGCAGCAACATTTTGTATATTCTTTTGGAAGAAAGGGTTTTGTTTTCTTTTTCTACCATGTAATAATTCAAAAGAACAAAGCAGTCAGGAAGCATAGCATTTTTTCCTTCTTCTAAGCACCATCTCCTTCTAATAACATGCTTAATATCTCCAAMATTCATCAAAGGATTATTTAAAAGAAACAGAGCCTGTAGGTGTGATACTAATTACATATGTGAGGATGGATGTTATGCCAGGGCTAAGTGTCTGGATTACTGCTGATGAATGTGAGAGGGGARGGCAAAGCCAAGGCCACACCAGGAAAGCTTTTCTTTTGCATCTCAACTCCCTGCTTGGCAATTGCACTCCCAGAGTTCACAAACAGACATTTGTCACCCTCTGCAATGGACATTTATGGGCTCTGAACTGGAGGCAGTTCAGGGAAATGAAGAGCCCATCATTTCAGCAGGCTGGGGATGGAKCCCAGAGGCAGAGTTCACTGCAAACAGGTAGAACAGTCAAATTTCATGAAAATAGAACATTTGCACAAGGACAGATGCAGCAAAGCAGCCTGACAGTGCTAGCTCCCCAGCAATTTATTCTTTTTTGGATATATTATCCAGTTAAATGTCTTGCACAGAGGCTTCTCCCAAGAACAATGCCCAAACTGTAAATGTTGTGTGTGATTTAGTCCTCCCTGCTGAAGAAACTCTGTGTTTTGGATCCTTGCAGCTCCATGGGTAAGGAGACCTGCAGTGAGAATGCAAAATACAGCAAATGCATCAGCCACAATGACTGTGGTCTGCTTTCAGGGGTGGGAAAGCTTGAAAGGTGCTTCTCACTCGTGAGAAAAAAATCCAACAAACTTTTCGACTTTTCCGGAAACTCTTACAAGTTTCTTGAAATCAGTTCACAGCCCTATTAGAGCATATAGAAAGATGAATCTCAGAAAACTGATAAAAAAAAATTAGCATTTTCAGAGCAGTTCATAACTGGCCTTTGGAGTGCAGTGAATGGGTGACTTTTCCTAAATTCATGTCCTTGGCAACTACACTGGCTTGAGAKAATTTACAGAAAAAGTGTATCTGAGCCATTGTTTAGTACATCTTGCTCTGGCATCTGAAGCTGCCACTCTGTTCCCTTATCACCTACTGTGTAAAGAATCTGACAGACTCTATTTAAGGTATTATTAACAACACWTTTAAATTACACTTGAGCCTGAATGAACTAAATGCTTCCACATGACAAATTGATATGAACGGTTTTAATAAACAGAAAATGAGAAGTGGGTTCATCTGTCCCTGGGGGCTTAGCTGGCTCCATTCATTCTTCTTATTAAATCTTGTCTGTATGGCCCTGTTGTTTGCATTGATTGATTACTGGACTCAGCCCATAAACTTGGGTTTCTTCATTTTGTAGGGCAGGGAGATCCCAGCTCAAAGTGCCTCCACTAAAAACGCAGATTAACAGACACTCTGTGCACAAAACTTTCTTTGGCTACAGAAAAATGTTTCTCAAGGGAGACTGGACAGCAGCAGATGAGTCAGAACTTTTTCACCTTACACTGCCTTTTGTCAGTATAAAATGCTTCCAGCTCATTCATATGGCAAGAGATTAGAAGGTGAACAAAATTAATGCCTCACTTCTTTTCTTTCCCTCTTAAAAAAAAAAAACCCCAAACAACCCAAACACTGTAATACAATAGTAATAAAACCAAACTGAACTATAGAAACAGGAGCAAGTATTCCTCTTTCCTTTCCCCTGTTACAGATAACCCCCCTATATAATAGCAGGCTTTTTTTGTTAGGAATAAATGCTRTAAAGTGTATGACCTATGTCAGCAAGCATTCAGCATCAGAGTGAAGAAGGGAGGTTTTTATCCTCTGCTTTACCTTTGACAGAGCATTTTAGAAACACTGATTCTAGAATTGAAAGAAAGGTTCTGCAGGAATACCTGGGGCAAGTAGAATGGGGAAAGGATTATTATTTCACTACACCATTTCACTGGTTTGACAAGGCAAAGTAAAATTGAAAGTAAGGATCCAATCTGATGCTAAAACTRTATTTACTCCAATAACATAAACTATCATCTAATTTAAAGTTGAATTTTTAATAAACCCAAAGCCAAGGACAGTGAAAACATTAAACGCAAATTCTAGAGTCCATAGCTGAACAAAATTAGGATTGCTGGAGCAAATTCCCATTCATGTCATAGACTTTGAATGGCTGCTTTTTAATATATTCTGTTCTAGAGACAGGATAGAAGAGGGWCCCTGTGTCTCAGGGTGAAATTCCCACTGTGCATCACTTTGGCATTAYTTAAACACTTCAGGGATGGCCAGGCCTGGCTCAGGCCCTTACAGAGAGATGATTTCAGTAGATGAGTTATGCCTGAACCCCATCAGATAGTTTTAGATAATAAATGGCCTGACTTGGATCATCCTGTGCCATCAGGATGGACTCACATCCGTGTCACTGCAATRGAGGATGAACTGCCCCACCCAACTGAACCAGTGCTGATTACARAGAGAAAGATAAACCATAATGACCTCAGATATCAATCTAAATACTGATCAGATGGATGATCTGTGACTGATGGCAACCATGGAAACTCTTAGGCTCCTCAAATCTTATCCCTAGATGAAGACACCACTTTTCCTRCACGTCACCAGAGATAACCATCCATCCCAAACCAAGCATCACAGTCAGACATTCTTGTTTCCACCTCACAAACTCCTCTGCAGCCTCTCAGGCTTGCTGAATGCTCTGCTTTTTGGGTCTGTCACTCACCCTGGAGCTGTGGKGTCACTGTAGGCTCCAAAGCCACATTTGAACGTGACCTCTCCAGCTACAAAGTCCTGACTCCGTGGAAGTCAGAGGAGTTCTCATGTTGACTCCATGGCAGCAGATTTGACCTTTTTGTGTGAAATACATCCCAGTTCCTAGAAGGCTCCTACCCCTGGAGCTGCAGTTAAACTTGGACCAGTTAAGCTTGGTTAAACACTTCCCTTGGGTCTGCTTCTTTACTGCACTTGGAAAAAGAAAACATCAAATGCTATGAAATCAGAAATTTAGCATTTTACACTCGTAACATACTCATTATAAATGGGAACACTTAATGAAGCAAGAGGCAAGAAGGAAGAGTATCATGCAGACTGAAAATCAGTATCTTGAAATCATAATCATTGGGGGTGAGCACTTTGATATTTGGGTGGTAGCTGGGCAGCCAGTGCAGTGGAGAGTTACAATGGAAAAAATGACAGCAGAAGATTGTTGTGACAATGTCTGATTGTTATTTGTGTGTAATTTAAGGAGTAACCTRATCTTCTGTGCTAACACACATCAAAGAAACAAGGAATCAGTATTGCCAAAGAGGCTGTTTTATAATTTCCAGACTGTCCTTCTTTTAGAACAATCTTGTAGAAACCATCATTTATTCTGTGTATAAAGTACACATTCATTTGTCTTCTCTTCATGACTTTTCTCCACTAAACTTCTTCACACCCATGAGTTTCACATTTTTTATCTGTGTATCACCAAGGGTTGAAGGATGTCGTGACACACTTGCATTAAACCCATGTAAAGAAATGCAGTCCAGTTAATACCTGTAAGATAAATGAAACTGCACTTCCAGAGTTCAATAAGATAAATGAAACTGCACTTTCAGTTATGTCTGTGCAAGGCAGTGACCAACTATTTTCAAAACAGTGTCCTGCCCTTTTTAAATTATATTTACCAGTTTAAAGCTGCAAACCACTTTAATAAGCACGACATAATCAATCCCAGACTAGCAAGAACTTCAAGTATCTACAAGTAGTTTGCCCTTACCAAAAGACCCTGTAGGCATTTCAGTGCCTGACACATGTGCACATAGGTATTTATTTATAAAACACACATGGTTGTACATATGTTAGAGGCATCTACATTACAGTGTTTAGGTAAACAGTTAATTCAGTTAGCCTTTTTACTGTTGATGTATAAATAAATCTGCATCCAAGAGCAGCCTTTCCATGGGTAAAGGCTGAGCAGATCACTTATGGAATTAAAAAAGAGCAGAGAGGACTGGCCTTGGGTCTGAAGGGATGCATTGTGCATGTGCACAGACACAGGGAAATGTTGCTGTGTTACAAAGGTGTGCAAATGAGAGCACACACGGGCAGCTGTCACACACACACTGCTTGTGCATCCCCGTGTGCCAAGGGAAATACAGGGCAGATATCAGGGAAAAGTTTCTTATGGAAAGAGTGATAAAGCACTGGAATGATCTGCAGGGGACACATGGTGGAGTCACCGACCCTGGGTGTGTTTAACAAGGATTGGATGAGGCCTTTGGTGCTGTGGGTTAATGGAGGTGTTGGGCATGGGTTGGACTTGGGGATCTTGAAGGTCTCTTCCACCCTGGTGATTCTGTGATTCTGTGATTTTGTTTTTGTGTGACTCTGTGATTCTGTGATTGTGTGATTTTGTGATTGTGTGACTCTGTGATTGTGTGATTTTGTGATTGTGTGACTCTGTGATTCTGTGATTCTATGGCTCTGACTCTGTGATTCTGACACTGATCCACACTCGCACCGTTTGAGAACACCATGCCTCTGGAGCAGCAGCCTCCTGTTGCACTGCTCTGTTTTGGTGCTAAGGATGTGTAAACAATGTTGGGCTGATTTTCCAGGTGGCTCCACCGGCCGGTGCAGCTCCTCAGGGCCCCAGAAGAGCGAGAGAAACCGGCAGAGCCGGGCAGCACTGCACAGAGGATCCGGGGAGGGACTGGGATGGGACAGGGATAGGGATGGGACAGGGA
>NW_026623852.1:114842-116404 GCF_030028575.1 Malurus melanocephalus | reverse complement strand
GCACACCCACCCAGCTGCTGCAAGGTCCAGCCTTCCCTTTGCACACAACAGGGAATTGTGCCAGGCTGCTGGCACACCCAGCAGGAACAAAGCTCAGCAGGCACTGTCAGCTGCCCCGGGCCAGTGCACAGGAATAAAAGCTGGAAAGGTGTGCTGTGGGGATGATTCATATACCTGAGGCTCAGRCCAGGTGCTCTGCAATTAACTGCACTATAAACTGCACTAACCTGCAGCTGGAGTGAGTTCAGAGCCGGGGTTAGCTATTCTCAGCTCAATTCCTTTAAAATCTGTACCGGGGATTATATTCAGTTGTTTATATGGCTGGAAGGGTTTTTTTGTTTGTTTTKTTGGCTTCTTTTTCTGTCTGGTTCTGCTGAGAGGATAAAAAAAAGGGGAGTGCTGTCTGTATGTTGAGGTCTAATAATATTTAATGCAGAGTATACAGTAATTCTTCTAAAGTTAGAGGGAGGAACCACAAAATGACATTTAAAGTTAGGATGACATTTATTTGGAATATCCGCTGACTTGGGGTAGGTGGAGGGAGAGAGATGCCTTTGAAAAGCAGAATGCTTACAGGGATAACTCTTTTCAGTTTTACAGAACATGGCAGGGCTTAAAAAATGTGCCTGCCTTAGCACATGGACAGACGACACGATCTCTTTTGAAATCTGCACAGGATCTTTTTACCCGCTGGGTTTAATTTCAGAATCCAGTACAGTCATTAAAGAAAATAAAATTATGTTTGTTCTTTCATCTGTAGCACAGAGCAGTATCAATTTTTCATTCCCTCCTCCTTTGCATTCCCACTTCCAAAAAAAAAAGAGATGTTTAGATGGAGGAATTCACCCTATAGCTCCCCTAAAATTTCTATTTTGCACAGCTGCTTTGAATTGGTTCTGTATACATGGCTGCCTAATGTGTGCAGCATGTAACGCTGGTCCTGTGCTCTTGTACCAAACTCAAATGGGATGTGTGCTGAACTTGCAGGGAATCTGGGAAGGTCTGGCACTATCTTCCCAAATGTCTGCATTTTCTGCTCTCTCTCTCATGGAGGGATGGTGCAATCCAACAGCAGTGTCTGAGCACTTCCCCTCCCTTGCATCAAACAGAATATTCTCCATTTAAAGGCAGGGCAAACACAAAGTTAGATAGAAGAGGGGCTGGAGGACACAGAGACGTTTCCCAGCATTAATGGCTCATTACATTTAACCATGCTGCTGTCTGTGCATTCCCCATGCAGATATTTCTGACTAAGCAGGTCTTTCCTCCCACTGTGTTTTAATCACTTCCATACAATAATCATTTAAATAGGAAAAAAAAAACCCTCTGAACATCTAAGACTGATGTAAATGTAACAGTTCCTCCCCATATTTCATACTGGTGTAACTCCAGTGCCCAGGAAGGTGTTCTGTGTCTTACTCTGCACCACGCTGGCAGTTTGTGGCTTTGAGCCAGATGATTCTCAGTCAAATGCTTTTATATTTCTAGCAAATTCCTGCTCTGGCATGGGTAGTACAGACTTGTCAYGTTCTGTGTGATGAGGATGAAGGAAGAGACTGGAT
>NW_026623852.1:102342-109842 GCF_030028575.1 Malurus melanocephalus | reverse complement strand
TAAGCAAAATAAATCTCAAAGCTGAACTTTAAAAGTAAACACGACTCACTTTAGAACGATTCCCGTCTCCAAAATCTGTAAGTATCTTTTCTATAGTGGATGAAGTAACTTCCCCAAGGGTATGTCTCTAGTCCTCTTAGCATTTCTTATTTAAGAAAGAGGAAAGAAAAAAAAAATAAAAAAGCAAGCTACTTTTCGAGTGATGCCATACCGTGATTAAAACCATAATCAGGTACTTTTCCAGCAATCCTGCCTGTCCTGTTCACTTAGGAATTCGAGACAAAGCACGACATTTGAAAAAAGCTGAGACTCCGGGCTGAAAGCAACCATCTTTTATGACCCTGGCAGCCAAGAGTTTATAGCACTCGCCATAAAATGCATCCTCCTCCCCACATCCTCCCTGCTAAAGCTTTGCCCCCCCTCCAATAAAGGCAGTCAAGGAGGCACCACCTTCAACCCTCTGATGAGGAGACACGAAGTCTGAAGGCTCCGCTCTCCCTGGCTTCCTACCTGAGCAGGGAGGGCAGGCTGACGCCTTCTACAGAAAAGATCTTGTTAAACTTTCAACAGAGGGCAACGGCAGGGAAAGGAGAAAGGAAGGAAAAGAGAGAAGGAGAGAGAAACAAATGGGGCTTTTTCTAATCTGTGCCGATCAAGGAGAACCTGTAGGGGTCCTTAAGGAGGTTTCAAGGCGTTCCGAGTGATTGGAAAGTAATCACCGTGTCAGCTTCACCTTTCTCATGCAAAGTGGATGTCGTATGCGAGGCGGATCCTGGACAGGTTTTTTTTTTACTTTACCCTCGATTCAGCCGCCCCCAAAGCCCAGCTGCTCGGGGGGAGCGGAGCCGGCACAGGCACCGCGCACACGCCAGCCCTGCTCGCCAAAGCGCAGCGGAGCCGACCTATCGCAAAGCCAGAGCAGAGGGCGAGGAGCGAGGGGGGGCTTTGCAGGCCCCCTCTTCAATGGCTTAGATATTTCCTCCTCCTCCTCCTCCTCCTTTATTCCGCACTCGGATAAACCAATCCCCACCTCTCGGCCAGAAAGTGCGGAGCTGTGACCCGTTGGAGGAGAGGAGAATCCCCGGAGCCCAAAAGGCGCCCGGGACATGTGCGAGTGGCAGCGGTGACCGCTCGGCTCTGCCCCGGACCCAAACTCGCCCGGCATCGCCCCGGGGCCGGCAAGCGGCAGAGCGCGGAGGAACGAGCGGAGGCGAGCGCCGGGAGGACGGATCGCCAAAGTGGAAGCCGGGGAGCAGAAAGTTGCCGGGCTGCCCGCAGTAAGTTGGGCGCATCAGCGGAGCGGGGGCGCTTTCCCCCGGGCCGGCAGCCGCGGAGGGCGGCACTGCGCTCCCCGCTCCGCCCGGGCGATGCTGCCCCGCTCCTCCAGCCCCGCGGCCCCGCCGCGCTCCGGGCCGATGCTGCCGATGCTGCCGCTGCTGCCGGGGAGGCCAGGGCCCGGCCGGCCGCTGCTCTGAGCCCCGGTCCCCCCGGTCCCCCCGGTCCCCCCGGTCCCCCCGGTCCCCTCCCGCCGCGCTCCGGCCGCTCTCCAGCCGCCACGATGGGCCCGGCGGCCGCCCGGCGCTCCGCGCTGCTGCTCTGCTGGCTCAGCGGCTGCTGCGCGGCCATCAGCTCCATGGACATCGACCGGCCCGGCGACGGGAGGTGCCAGCCCATCGAGATCCCCATGTGCAAGGATATTGGCTACAACATGACGAGGATGCCCAACCTGATGGGGCACGAAAACCAAAGGGAAGCTGCCATTCAGCTGCACGAGTTTGCCCCCTTGGTGGAGTACGGGTGCCACAGCCATCTGAAATTTTTCCTGTGCTCCCTCTACGCCCCGATGTGCACGGAGCAGGTCTCTACCCCGATCCCAGCCTGCAGGGTGATGTGCGAGCAGGCGAGGCTCAAGTGCTCCCCTATTATGGAGCAGTTTAATTTCAAGTGGCCGGACTCGCTGGACTGCAGCAAGCTGCCCAACAAGAACGACCCCAACTACCTGTGCATGGAAGCSCCCAACAACGGCTCGGATGAGCCGCCCAGGGGATCCAGCATGCTGCCCCCCATGTTCCGCCCGCAGCGGCCCAGCGGCGGCCACGATCTGCAGCAGCACAAGGACAGCCTGGGCAGAGCGTCCTGCGAAAACCCCGGCAAGTTCCACCATGTGGAAAAGAGCGCTTCCTGCGCGCCGCTCTGCACGCCRGGGGTTGATGTTTACTGGAGCAGGGACGACAAGCAGTTTGCTGTCATTTGGATTGCCATCTGGTCCATCCTGTGCTTCTTCTCCAGCGCTTTCACCGTGCTCACTTTTCTCATCGATCCGCAGCGTTTCAAGTACCCCGAGAGGCCCATTATCTTCCTGTCCATGTGCTACTGTGTCTACTCGGTGGGGTACATCATCCGCCTCTTCTCGGGGGCTGAGAGCATCGCGTGTGACAGGGACAGCGGCCAGCTCTATGTCATCCAGGAGGGCCTGGAGAGCACSGGCTGCACCATCGTGTTCCTGGTGCTGTATTATTTCGGCATGGCGAGCTCCCTGTGGTGGGTGATCCTGACTCTCACCTGGTTTCTGGCGGCTGGGAAGAAGTGGGGGCACGAAGCCATCGAGGCCAACAGCAGCTATTTTCACCTGGCAGCGTGGGCCATCCCCGCAGTGAAGACCATCATGATTTTGGTGATGAGAAGGGTGGCTGGAGACGAGCTGACAGGGCTGTGCTATGTGGGCAGCATGGATGTGAACGCCCTGACGGGCTTTGTGCTCATTCCTTTGGCTTGTTATCTAATCATTGGCACTTCTTTTATTCTTTCTGGCTTTGTGGCCCTTTTTCATATCAGGAGGGTGATGAAAACGGGTGGAGAAAACACYGACAAGTTGGAGAAACTTATGGTCAGGATTGGTGTCTTCTCAGTCTTGTATACAGTGCCTGCAACTTGTGTGATAGCTTGCTATTTTTATGAGAGACTGAACATGGATTATTGGAAAATCGTGGCAACTCAACAGAAATGCAAGATGAACAATCAGACTAAAAATTTAGACTGCATGATGAATAACTCYATCCCAGCAGTAGAAATTTTTATGGTCAAAATTTTTATGTTATTAGTTGTGGGCATTACTAGTGGCATGTGGATCTGGACTTCCAAGACTCTYCAATCGTGGCAAAATGTTTGTAGTCGGAGATTAAAGAAGAGAAGYAGGAGAAAACCTGCAAGTGTTATTACGAGTAGTGGAATCTATAAAAAACCTCAGCATCCACAGAAAACTCACCTTGCAAAGTATGAATCAACATTACAGCCGCCCACTTGTGTGTGACCAGGTGTTAGAAAAGACCCTCTCTCACCTTACAGACTTACAAATGTCCACAGCAGCAGTCTGAAATTTAAAAAAAAAAAAAATGGTGCTCTTTTTTTTTTTTTTTTTGTCAGAACAGTTTAATATCTCAAGACACAAAAATGTATCATGCTGAATTCAGGACCTGGTGAAAAAACTGAAGGTAAATGTACTCATGGAAAGGTTTTCAGTGAAAGAAATATTGTGAATGACAACAGGTCTGTTCTGTTACTAATCTGTAGTTTAGTACATTACATCCAGCCCTCAGATTAAAAAAAAAACCAACCATAAAAACAGACTCAAACTCAGCAACAACCACCTATTTAACTTTTTCGTGTAGCTGGGCTGGATTTTCTTCAGCTTTCTGAGTAACAAGGTATAGGCAAGTTTTATGGAGCARTGGTTTGATTTGAAAAGTGCCCGAGTGAGCTTTGTCTCTTGAGGGACTGGGGAGGCCCATCCTGAGCAGGGATTGATCTGGGAAAGCATCTCCGTGCTAACTTTAAAATCCTTTACAGCTCCTCTCAGCCCTGTGCGTTTGGAGTGCCTAAAAATAGGCTTAATCTATAATGCTCACCAATATTCTTTCACCAAAAGAGAAACTTCCTGCACCAGACACAAACTTTGTGAATAAGAATAATGTGCAATACATTTTTTTTTYCTTACCATGACATGAAAAGAGAAACAAGTATTTTGCTGTACATAAAGACAACAAAAGAAATCTCTTAACAAAAGAACTAAGAGGTCTAGTCCTCAGAAACCCTTTAGTGTTACATTTTGTGGCTTTTTAATGGAAATCAAGCCAATGTTATACACGTTTGGACTGATTTGTGCGGAAAAAAAAGGGGGGGATCAATTCAAAGGGACCCAAAGGGCTTATTGACTCTTTCTATTGTTAAACAAATTCTCACTATGAATAGATCAAGAAGCACTAGATTCTGCAAAGGGAAGCTTTGTATAGAGTGATGCTCTTTACTGTGCTGGGGGTGCACAGTTTTGTGCTGTATATATTTGTAATATACAATTATTTTTCATGCTCCACTATTTTATTAAAAAATAAAATATGTTCTTTAGTTTGATAATTTTGTGTGTTCTAAACTTTCTCTGATGTGCTTTGCGGTTAATAAACTTGTTTTCTGGRATATTTTTTAAAAGCACACTTTGGATATAATAGTTGTCGTTATACTTGCCTGCAAGTATAAACAGAGAGAACAGTAATTTGCTTGAAAGAAATTGCAAGTTGGAATGAAATAAATGGATTTTGAAGTTGCATCTTTCGGTGAGCTTTGCAACTGAGAAAGCAGAACGGGAAGAAGCTTTAGTGATGTAAAAAGCTGCAGTGATGTAGAGTAGCAGCGTGTTTACAAAGCACTGAGATTACAACAATGATCCTCGGTTAACACCCCTCTAAAATTTGCATAGAGTATGTTCAGCATGTGAAAGATCACACAGCTGGARCACAATTCCGTCTCTACCCTTCAGGGAATTTCTCCCTTTCTAACAGCGCTGAAAGTGTCTCTGTTTGTGGAAAGACTTAGGGAACAGCGGCAAGTACAAATGCAGGGTTTGAATGCCACTTCAGGGAACTTATCTGAGTTCACATTGTAAACGCATTTTCCAGGAGTTTTTAGTGGAGTTTTGTGTGAAGCTGAAGTTTTCCGTGCAGGTTTTGGTGCCAGGCTGGGTGATCACCTGCTGAAGCAGGGATAGAACCTCACTTTGTCACCCAGAAAAGCTTTCTCAGGGATTTCATCAGGAGAGAAGAGAGCTCTCCTTGGCCTTGGGTTCTTGTGACACTCATGTTGTGACTGGGAACTTTCCAACAAAAGGGTTTTTAGTGGTGGTCAGGTTTTTCAGTTTATCTGTGCAGTGTGACAGATAAATCTTTGCCTTGTACTCCTTTTAAATGTTCCCAGCAGCCACAAGGAACTTGAGTGACAGAAATGMTCTTGCAGGTATTATTCATAATCTTTATGTCTAAAGTGCACATATGTAAAGCAGCTTTTGATATGAAATTTCTCTTTGGAGGAAGAGAAAGAATCTTTTTGCTCTTTTGTGCTGTGTGGCACTGTTTGACACAGAGCTTTGGGATGCCCTGGGAGTTAATCCAGGCAGAGGACACCGTGCTGGAGCCAAAGTGGGACACTGCACTGAACAAATGTGAAGCCAGGAATGAATGTCTGTGTGTGCTSTGGCTGAGATGGATTGCATCAGAGCTGAGAAATGCAGGGTTTTACCCGAGCTGTGTATTATAAATTGCTGCAGGAACCCTCCCAATGTGTTGTGTCACTGAGTGTGTCACCTTSCAGCCTCACAGGGATTTCTGCTCTGACACAAAGGGCAGTGCTGGCTCTGCTGTGACAGGTTTGTTTGGGACTGCTTTCAGCCTTCACCCTCATGTGCATTAGTCACTGACATAAACACCTCACTGCTTTGCTGGGCTGGAGAAAATGATTTGCTTTCATTGCTAATGATGAATTCTTACAGCYTGCTATTAGGATTCTGGAAGAGAAAAATAGTGCAGGAAGATGTTCAGCAGTGGCTGAATTCCTGCTGCCATTCTGAATTGATCCAGTTATCAGCTTAGGCCCTTCATTGTCACCAGAGCAGAACTGCACCTTTTTCTATAAAAATGCCAAATAATGCTTGGCTGGATACATCGTGTTACAAATAGATTCTTGTTAAACTGTAAACTAAGTATTCCAATTTTATTCCATGTTTGTGGTTATTCAGGAATTATTTGGGATGGGTTGCTGGTAAGCAAATGAGATTCTTCAGGTACATAATGATGGTAATTTCTTTACATCAGGACTAGTACACTGTAAATGCAGCAGAGTGTGATGACTGGCTTTAAGGACATCTTGAGAATGAGTTAATACAGAAATTGTACTTTTTACTGTCCCAWAACTCCCAACAATCTTAACAGTTTAATACTGAAGTTGCTACTTAGGGAATGGGAAGCTTATTACTGTTAAGGGAAAGTGAAATTCTTATTTTCAAAACAATTAATTTCATATAGCATTGTTAATAATTAACACAGATTTGTATTCTTGCATTAGAAGGCTGAATATTAGTTAAATTATTATAATACTAAAAACCACTGATACAACATCTCAGACTAATTTTAAATTTTAGTGAAATCATAATTGTATTTTTATTTGTTGAATTTTATAGGATTTTTACTTTACTGTCAAGGCCCAATAGGTATTTGCTTATCTCAGACTTTTAGGAAAAGTAACTGAGCTCCGAGGCTCAGAGGGTGTGAGGAGCCCAGCCCAGGAATGTTCAGACCCTTCTGAGCTCCTCCCCAAAGCAGAGTTTCATGTGTGTGTTATTCCACAGCCATCAGTCACACGTGGCTGTCACCCCATGGCTCAGTGGTTGGGACACAGCCCCTCCTCACTGCTCTGCAATGATGCCATTTTACCTGCTCAGGTGGCCTTTGGATGGCAGGTGGCCTCAAAGGACCAACTTCAGTGCATTTTAGCTTAAAACACTTACACATTGCTTCAAAAAAAAAAAAAATTGAAATGTTCTCCTGGTGTAATGTTTTTAAGTATTTTAGCCCGAGTAGCCAAGTTATTAACAGTGACAGATGATAAATCAGGGCATCCTTGGGAAGGTGCTGCTGGTGATTGTGTGTGCTGGAGCTGCCTTTGATCAGCACTGACAGCCCGGTCAGGTCTGTGCCACTCCATCCCCCCTGAAGGGAGATCAGCACCTGTTTGCACTTTGAGGCTCCTCTACCTCCCACTGCCTTCCAGCACTATTTCATCTTTTTTAACTCACTTGATGTTGATTAGCTTCAAGCAAAGTCATTATTCATTTACAAAACACTCCTTGATGGAGCTGGCTCAAAACTATATTTCGGTAGCAGTGTTTGTGCTGTAACAGTCAAGGGTGGATCCCCATTACAAAAGCTTTATTTTMAGGGAGCCACAAGTTCAAATCAGCCTCAGTGCTAATATTAACCTGGTTTCCATTTTTTTCTTTTGGTCTGAGCAATAGTACAGATTGCCCTTGGATCTGTTGAGCTTGAGCCTGCTGTGCCTTTAGGTGTTTATCCAGAGGAGACACAGGATCAGCTCTGTGAAACAAACAGCTCCTGGCTTGGTAGATCCCATTTCAGCTCAGTAAAWACTGCTCCAAACAGCTTTAGGTCTCACTTGTGA
>NW_026623852.1:99285-101918 GCF_030028575.1 Malurus melanocephalus | reverse complement strand
TGTGATGTGGATTTTCAGAGCAGGCAATGGGTGATGTGATGTGGATTTTCAGTGTGGGATCCAGGAGCTCCAGGGCTCTGGGAACAGATGTGGCTCCTGCCCCGCTGCGTTGGGAGCCCGGTTCTGCTTTTCCTGTAGCAGAGAAGTTAAAGCTTTGGGGAGTTGTACATSAAAGGCACGACTGAGGGATCCTTGTATGTTTGTAAGGCATTGTTTAAAGAGGAATTCCTTCCATTTGTTGTCACTAGTTTTTTTCCTTCCATTCTTCAAGATCTCCTCACAGATCTGCTCCACTGAAGTCAGTGTGTCCAGCTGATTTCAGTGTATGCTTTGAACCCAACTTCCTATCTCAGGGAAASCATGAGCTACAGGATGTGACATAAATTAATGATACAGGAAAAAAGATCAGTGAATGAAATTACTTCAATTATATTTTCAAAATGTGCTGCTATGTTAGAGTGGACAAAGCACAATATGTTGCAAAACCAACTGTCATTTCAAAATCAAATTCAGAAATACTGGATGTTGATAACGTTGGAATGAAGATTTATTTTTGTATTTTAGTGTATTTAGGCTTTTGGAGAACACGTATTTGTTGCAAAATGCTCAGCATTAATAAATCAGCTGCTCAGAAATTCTTCAGTCTCTTCCCATCTTTGCTCCATCATTTCCCAGGGGGCTCAGCCCTGCAGCATCCTCGGGAGCTAACGAGGAGCAGCCACATCTGGAGCAGAGCCCACACCGTGCTGGTCCTTTCTTCCCTGAGCAGCACCTCTGTCCCTTCCCCTCTCCACCAGTGCTTCAGTCTTTCATCATCTGCATGTGCCTGCCTTCTCTCCTCCTCTCCAGTGATCCCGTCCTCTCACTCTCTAATCTGCCCACACACAGCTTTCTGTGCTGCTGCCCGCTACCTGCCACTGCTTTGAGCTTTTTTTTTTTTTGCTCCACAGAAAGGAAAAGATGTTTCAAAACTTGTGTTTTATCTTTCTTTTTGGGTAAAGACTGTGGTAAGAAACAGAGGTTCAAAGTTCTGAGCTRCCAAAGGTGCTGATGAACACAGGAGACTGTTGAGAAGAGACTGCCAGTTCTGAGCAGGTGCCCTAAACTTAAAAATACTCTTTTGTTGAAGACAAGCATTGTTTGGTTCTGTCTTGTATATTTGTTATTTTTTTTATTTCTTTTATCTGAGACTAATGTCTGTGGGAAATAAAAAACAGGAAAGGGACAAAGAACATTTGATCAATGGATAAAACAGGGGGRAAACCCCCCCACCTTTCACTCCAAAGCTTTTAGCCTGAGGAGAGGTTTGTATGCCTCAAAGCTCGCAAGTTTTTGCCAGTTCTACCCAGCTGGTCTGACAGAAATGCTGCCTGCCCTCAGCCTGTCTTTCTCACATCCTGAGCTGCTCCCAGCTAGAGCTGTGCTGACAATTGCATTACAAAGGACACTGCTTTGGACTCTCTGTGGCTCCACAAACAAATTCCAAACCCGGCCTGTGATCACTGCAATAATTTGATAACATTAGAGCCATGGTATTGACATCGGGAGCGGTGATATTCTTTCCGTGGCACCTTTCCCACAGTACAAACCACTGCTCAGCGTTTGGGAAGTGTCTCACAAAACCCAGGCTGTGCTCTTGCAGGGGACTCGGCTTTGCCTTTGTTTCAGTCCCGCTGCTGAGATAGCAACATAAAGACTGCACCAAATTTTATGTTTCTTTTCACACTCGGTAATAGCTCTTCAAGGACCTCCTTTGCATATCTGACAAGGAGAACTGTGGGAAAGAGCCTTCTGAATCTCGAGTGCTGTGGGGCTGTCTTTGATGGCAAATTTCACAAGAAGGTAAACACTGACTGTCGAAACTTTTCAATGTGTGAGCTCCTCCCAAACAGACAGGAGAAGGAATATTGAGCACAGGTATAAGGAGGGTGAAGATAGTGAGAGCAGGAGCACGGGGGAGGAGGGAGGACAGAATTGCCTCAAGGGAGTTGCCATTGTTTAAATCCTACAGCTCCACACGAACAAACTCAACTGCTGCTTTTCTGCACATCAATTTAATCTCTGGTGTCCACTGCACTGCTCTGAGCCTCTGCTCTCCTCACAGACACAGAACAGCATTTGGGATTTTGATTCCATGCTCCCCTGGTTGTCCTGAGTATCAATACCTACAGTGCAATCTGATTACCTCATTTTATGCACAATATMTTACACAATTAGAAGGGTATTACAGTGTCACAGCCTCTGATAAACTGAAGTTGCCAATGCATGGTTTTGGAAACAAATTACAATGCAGTGGCAAGAGAAGGTTCGAAGAATAATCAAATTCAGAATTCCAGCCATTACTGGTTTTGTTAATTAACTYATCTGGGGCAACAGGTTTTTCTGCATATTTCTTTGAAAATTCCACCCTTAGAGCCCACGGAGTTTGGACTGGSAAGGGGTGTATTACACAGCTCTTTGATCAGTTTTGAAAATTCCTCAAAGCCCTTCATTTGCAGGACATGATAAAACCAAAATTAAGGCAGAAGAAGGCACGTCCTTTACTCTTTTTCCAGTTTTGGCTTCCCACTGACTGCGGATGGTTAGTGACCYCTGAACAAGATCCTTAATGAACCACATTCTGCTTAATTGAG
>NW_026623852.1:93448-97286 GCF_030028575.1 Malurus melanocephalus | reverse complement strand
TTTTTTCTGCTTCTGCAATTTTATAGATCATTTCCCACACATAATTATGTGTTTCAAAGTGCATTTCCTGGATCTCCAAGATTGAGCATTGACCTCATKCTAGGGACTATAACTTATGTTTTTCTATTCCCTTTCTGTACAACATAGATTSCTTTTGGGCTTTGATGGATTAAAAGAGCAATATCTCTTCTTTTCATCATTCTTAATAATGAATAATAAAAATTCTCAACATCATCTATGTTCTCAGAAGCTGAGCACTTCACACAAGTGTTTGTTAAACAAGATTTTTCTAGCAGGTAATTTTTTGTMAGTTTTATCCACATTAATATTTCATCTGCCAGGTGATTTCTCAATTAATGGGGCATTATGCAGTCTATATAAATAATACTGGTTTTCAAGTATATTAAAAAAGAAAAAAAAAGAGAAAGGTAAAGAGGTAACCAAAGCATATTCAACTGATGAAAACCCTCATTGATTTTGTAGGAGATTCCCCAATCTTCATCACCTGAACATTTCACTCCRAAATATTTAAATGAATTTTTCATGTGGTTTGCTTTGAAAGTAGACACTTACAAATCGCACAGAATCTTCTGGGTTTTTTTTCCCAGCTCTCTGATTTCCACAGTAAATGYACCAGTTGCACAGTTAAATAAATAATCCTTTTTTAACTGCTGGCCCTCCACAGCAGCTGGGCCTGTGAAGGGTGAGCAGGATGATCATCTCCACTTCATGCATCAGCACTGTAATTAAAGCCTCACATGCAAGATTTCRGTTTGTCACAGCCCTGTATTGCTTGATCTCATCAACACTTGAAAGGTTCTTTTGCAATTAATGATTTTGCATAAGCATAAATAATTGTCCTGTGATGGACAGGAAGATGGCAGCTCTGGTACTGCTAAGGCTGTGTGGGTAGAACAGAAATGATCACCTGATTCCCTTGCCATTTTTTCTTTTTTTTTAACCAGAATGTTAATTTTTCAGTTGTTTTTTTTTAAGCTCTTGCAAAGGAAGGTCCCCTCCTTTTCAAGTTGAAATCTCCACATTGATTTCTGATGCTTGCCTAGAAACTTCAATGCTTTTTTTTTTTCTTCATCCTTACCAACCTTTGGATGAACAACTCAAACTCTATTTTTGCCTTGTTTCTCCTCCATGGATCATCACATCCAAGTTGTATGGAAAAGCTTAACTTTCTGCTTGCAAAGCACAGCTCAAATCCTTCTTTTCTGCTCTGTCTACACGGGTGAAATGAGATTGCTCATCTTGTATCTTGGCAGGCAAAACCTCTCTCTGCCCACACCAGTGAATTCCATCRGATCTCCATTCTCTCATCAACACGTTGCTGCAGGGATTATCTGCTCATTTCTGGATTGTGTTGTGGCATCTTTTGGTGTGTTTGTGGCTCCCTTTGCCCTTCTCCACCACCTCAGACACTCCCAGGGCTCTCTGTGGATTTTATTTCCCAACTCCTCTCACGCACTAGCTGGGTGTCATACCCACAACTGCTCCTTTTGATGACACCTTTATCACCTAATTATTATTTTTCAGTTAAGCCCCTTTGGCTTTGTTTGTATTGCCTCTGTGAACAGGTGGAGCATCTCTGAAACAGCTCCTAAGTAATTGCATTGTGATCCCCGTAATACCCTTGAAAATGTCKCTGTGCTGCAGTGTTTGTACAAAARTAGCAGCAGTTAAACACCTGGTGTGACAGGATTGCTTCTCTTGGGAAGGCCACTATCAGTGGCCAGGTTTTGTGTGTTTTCCTGCCCATCATTTTCATAAACTCTCCGTGGAAAGAACCCCCGGGGTTTCTGTGKGAGGTGGATCATTGCAAAGTGGATTCTGATCCATCCCCAAGGCTCGCCAGCACAACTGCAGTGAAAATAATACATTCTTGTAATTGTTTGAGAWGGTTGTGTGGCAAGTGCATTGTGTTTTTTAAGCTGGTAATCAAATCTTCTGGCTCAGGATATCAGCTGACTGCCCTTTGGTTGGGAAAGAATTATTGAATCACTTGTAGGCAGCCTTTCAGAACCAGTCAGGTGCATCCTTTCCTCTTGGCCTCCCCCTAAAGCGTTCCTTGTCTTTCTGACTCATAATCACACTCCAGCACATTAATGTTCTTCCCCCATTGTCCCAACCTGGGCCCCATTCGAGGCTGGGACAGTTTTAAAAATGCTTTGAAAATCCCACTCTTTGCCACCTGACTTTAATCCTGTTCACATATATGGCAACAAACGCTTCGATATGATTCAAATATGAACTATGAAAATCTGTAAAAACRCTCACAGCTGCATGAGTCTTAAGATTTTGTTCCCTCTTGATTAAATATTTGGGGTTTTTGCTTAACATTCATTAATGCCAAAAAAAGCCTTTGATCTTTCTTCCATGAGGGYGTGGAATCTGCCTTTTGTTAGCCAGCACCAAGGCTGAACAGGTACTGAATTACACAGCAAACCTCTTTAACAGAAGAAAGATATTTTCTTTACTTACCTGTATCTGTATTTACAGTCAGGTGCATTTTTTTTTATGAAGGTATAAACTTTTTTCAGAAAATGGTGGCAGGCTAAACACCCCGAATAAAGAGCTCCATAGGTGAGGGAGAGCCATTGATTTACTGCAAGAAGAAAACAATTCATAGGGAGCTTTTGCTGCCTTTGTGGGGCCACGGCTGTGAACTGGAAGGTTGTGAGCCGAGCTCTGTTGAAACAAGTTCTTTCTCAAGTCCTTGTGATATGGATAAGAAATGCCTCTTTTACYGCCTGGCTTAATAAGACGTGGGTAAAAATAGAGAAAAGAGCAGAAAAAAATATAGAAATGGGACAGGAAAGAAAGGAGACAGAAGGGGAATGAGAAAGCAAAGGCAGGACTGCTCAGATTCCCTCTGCAGTTCTGTTCAGCGTGGATTGGGCAGGGCAAGGTTGTGGCTGGCTTTTCCAGGAGCTCTTCTCATTCTGCTGGAGCCGGGCTGGTTCCAGCTTTTTCCAGGCCAGATCTGCTCCTGTTTGTGCAGGAGCTGCACCCACAACCCCAGCCCTGAGCTCAGGCACGGCAGTCTCAGCTCAGAACATCTGGAGAGCCAAATGGGAGCAAAGCCCTGCCCAGAGACATGATAGTCTGAGCTGAGAACATCTGGAGAGCCAAATGGGAGCAAATCCCTGCCCAGAGACACCTCTGAACCAGAGGGGTGTGAGCCCTGCTCCTCCTGCTGCCCAGGACACAGGCTGCACCTCTGCAGAGCGTTTTCAGAGAAATGAAATCCCCGTGGAGTCACACAATCCATGGCAGAGGCTCAAACTGCCTCTCTGGATGGCTGGTCTAACAGGCTTCTGATCCTCATTGGCAAACATCACCTTCAATTGCTCGGATTAATGCGTTTCCTAAATGGTTCTAATAACAGCCAGCCCGGCACACGTTGTGCTGGGGGATGGAGCTGCCAAAAAGCCCTCGCTGTCATGCACAAACGTGGATTTCACACAGCCAGGCTGAGAGGAGAAGTGAATGGACCATTCTGAGAGCAGAGGTTTCAAAGGTTTTCCCTTTGTAACGCTGCAAAGTACTTGGAAAGTAATTGATGACTTATCCACTGTGGTCCAGCCAGTCTGAGAATCTGAGGTTCTCTTACGGGACTCTGAAATGGGGACAGAATGATTCCCTCATTGAAAATGTTCTGAGTGCCCATCCTGTCCACCCCACTGCAGGCACGGGTCAGAAGCTGTTCAGGTGTGCCAGGAGCTCCAAGGATTCAATGTTCCTTTGGCCCCAGTGACTGAGCACAGAGCAGTGATCCCAAAGCACAGAGCAGTGATCCCAAAGCACACAGCAGTGATCCCAAAGCACA